>NC_056743.1:270168997-270296497 GCF_019279795.1 Protopterus annectens
ATAGCACTGTTGGTACAATTCGTCAAGTCAAAAAGCAGCAGAAAATTAAAACATTTATCTACTCCTCCTCAAATTTCCTTAAGAGCGTTTACTGTTCTGGCTCAGGGTTTAATTCAGGTTATTGATCCTTCTTGTAATGTAGTTTCTGGTAAAAGAATGAGGGATACAGCCTTTCCTGAAGAAATGTAACATTCTGAATTTGGTCAGGAGGATGAAGGGACAGATATAGGGTTTTTGGATTCATACTCTAAGCAGAGCTTAATTTCTGACTCTCCCTGTGGGGGATTCTCTTTCTCTGAGAGTATTTCTAGAATGTTGCTATGTTTTCACTGGAGAACACTGAAGTTTCCCAATACCTAAGAAAATGCTACGAGCTGTTATAGAAGGAATTTTCAGAACCTACACCCATTCTTCCAGTTCTGTCAGCTGTGGAGGATGTGTGTGTTACTACCTGCAATTTTCCTGACAGTCAGCCAGCTGCCTCTACTAAAGCAGATAAGATGTATAGTGTCTCAGTCTTTTACGTTCTTTTATACTATTCCCAAACCTGGTCCAGCAGCTATAGTTTTATTTAATCCTTCAGCTGCTAAACACTTAATTCTAATCCTACTTTTTCTGATAAGGATGGAAAAGGTATTATTAAATATGGGGAGAGGTGTATGCTTCTGCAATTTTGATTTTTATAATTTTGAATTGTCAGGCTCATATGTTAAGGTTTGTCCTGACTGATTGTGAAAGTTGTTGTTGGTCTTCCGGCTTTTTCCCGGTAAGGGGTCACCACAGCGGAACTCTGGTCCGGTAATGATTGACAGTAGATTTTTACGAAATGCCAAGGTGCCAGCTTGATGCCCAACCTTCAACGAAGGCATGCCCATTTATGCACGCATGTCTTTCAAAAGCTACCCGACCGTGGGGAGGACATGCAGACTCCACACAGAAGGCACTCCCAGGCCACGCCGAGAATCGAACGGGAGAACCTTTTGCTGTGAGGTAACAATGCTACCGCCGTACCACTGCAGCATATTTTGGCTGCAGTTTCTTCTTGTGAGGAAAACTGTGATTTAAATAAATTTATTCTATTGTTCAAGTCACTGCTCATTGTGTACAGCACTGTTGCTACTTTTTCAAGGGTTATGTCCACTGGGACTGCTTTCAGAAGGTTTACATGGCTGTGAACTCTACCAGATTATGTTAAAAATGAGATTTTAAATTCTCCTTTCGACAGACATTTAGTTTTTGGCCTCTCTGCTACAGAGATGATCAAAAAGTGTGATGAAAGGGGTAGGCTGAAACATAGACTCAATGAGATTTTTCATAGGTTCGTACTAGGCTATCTGCCCTAGGGCATTTATAAGCCTAGCCAGAGTGTGTGTGGCTTTCACCACCCCTTAGGATGAGAATACTTTTAGGGTTTAGTTTACTGTGCCTCTGTCTAGTAGTGACACAGAGATGACCCCCGGGTAAACCTATGATCTCCCATCCATTTGTCGAGATTTCTCTTGAATAGAGTCAGTGAGGGGCTCTGCCTAACATGGACTGGGATTCTGTTTTATTTCTGTGTTGAGGTTTAAGTCTCTCTTGTCTCGTGGCTCTGATGGTGATCTAGATGTGAAACCTTCATGATAAGGTGGGCAATAATAGAAGTCTTCCTAACCACTTTGTCAAATGAGAGGTTACTGTCAACCTGGGTCCTCTCCCTGATTATTACCTCTTCCTTTTCCCAAAGGGTATGACTATACATTTTTGGCGTTCAGCTTAAGGCCATGGCTCTGGCACCAATTATCCGTTCTATGAGGCCTCTCTGAAGGATGTTTGTGTGTCTGACATAGCTCCAGCAACTCTGACCCTGTGGTTCTGTCCTGAGAGCTAGTTTGCAACCCATCTTGTGACATATGGGTTTGTAGGATCCAATGTCTGTAGGTCCCCAATGTCTTTGTTATGAGTTCCATAATGATCCTCTCCGACACCATCCGTCCCATTTGATGCTGTGTTTTTTTAGCTAGAGGCAGCTCTCACCTGGGCATCTGAGATGTTATTGCACTGAACCTGTCTGCCAGAATGTTGGCAATGTCAGTGGGTTCAGTGTATTTTTGTGTCATTTGGACTAACTCGATGATTTTATGAGTGATCGTACTTTTTTAGTACTGATCAGAGATGCCTTCCTTTTGATTTTGCTTGTTTATGGCTGGGGTCCACCAGACCGGGCCTGCCTTTGGGGGAGGGGGTCTGTCTTGGTTTTGGGATTGCATTGCATGATCATTTATTCTTGCCCATAGAAGGCATTTGGCATGCAAAGCAGTGGATGGTGGATTGTGGTTTCCACTGGCCCAGGATATACTTCGGTGTGGATTTTGTTGTCCCCCATGTTTGTGATGATCAGGTCTAGTATATTGTCTTCTTGTGGAAATGACTACTAGTTGTTCATTTGTTTGAGTTTATGAATTCTAGAACCTTTTGGCTAGGGTGTTGGGGGGCTAATAATGTTCCCAGTCTATGTTTGGGTAGTTGAAGTCTCCCCTTCAGGAAGGCTGTGTGGGGTTCCTGTTTGAGAGGGTGGTCTGTAGCATGCAACAAAAAAGGCAAAAGGGCTTTGCCTTTGGTTGCACCTGATACTCTGATGATGCGGTGCTCTCAGGGCCTTGAACCAGGTTTCAGTCACTGCACAGACATCAATGTTCTCCATACTGAGAGGGGCTTCAAGGGGGTGTGCATCTTGAGGGACTTCTGGCATTGAGCATTATTACCTTAGTTTTTTTTTTTTCTTGTGTTTAGGAGGTAGGTTTGTCATTGTCAGCCTGCCTAAAAAAAAAACTATGGGGTAATACAGCAATGCCTGTATACTGGTCTAAACTAGTCGAGAAAGGGCGGAAAAAAAAGAAATTTTTGAATGGTCCCAAACAACCGTGCTGAGGTCACTTCCCCAAGGACAGTAGCTGCTGTCAGGGCTCCCCACCCCACTGGTGAGAAAAGAAACTTCTCTTCCCAAGTAAGGTAATGGCAAGGATTTTTCCATCATTTTCCAAATTTTCCAAGGGATTCCTAACTCCTCATTCAGATTTTGTAAGAAAGAAAATAACCAGTCTCATTCTCAGTCAAATGCAGGTAAACAGACATTTAAGAAGAAATTGCAAGGGGGTGACAAGATTAATTTTGGAAACTCAAAACCAAGTCCAATTAAATAAGTTAGAATGACTCATCCTCCAAACCAGACTCTTTTGTATCCTCCTGATGTCCTTCTATTCTGATGTTGCAGTTTTCATAACAGTAGGGAGTTGCTGCATACAGTACCACTGTCCTGTCAGTATACCAAAGTCTTAGTCCATGTGGGTACGTGTGACGTTGGTTACCAGGGCCATAAACTGATGTTATTTATAAAAGTGATGTCTGCATGTACCCTCATCAGAATTTTTCTGCCGCAGTGATCATCGGACTCCCATTTGTCAGCTCCACTTCTGCATCGCATTTCTTCAGATGACCGCATTCCAGATTGTTAAAGACCAGACAACCGTTTTTAACCATTACAGGTAAGTGGCCGGTGCGGTTTTCATACTTATTTTGCTTACTGTTTAGACTTACATGTCAGCTAGGAAAGGGAAGTGTGCTTGTGGGAGACAAATTCCTCACAAGGACACACATGATAAGTGTATTTTTTGTCTAGGCGAGGCCAGCGACCATACATCCTGTTCAATCTCTTAAGTTGTTTGTCCCCAAGACCCTACATAGATGATCAGCGGCTTTGAATCTTTATCATGAGAACCAAAGACTCAGACACTTGGCGTTAGGCATGGAGGGAGGAGTAGGCCCGTCTGACAAGCCACCTCGGAAGAAGGCGAAAAAATCTAGGCCCGAATCCCAGGCTGCAACTCAGGCATCCGAACAGGTTCTAGAGGCAATTGAAGACCTGGAGTCTGTTCAGATGATGGTTACCAAAGCAGGCCCTGGAGCCTTAATGGAAGCCAGGGTGCGGGATACTGAAGATATGTCCGCTGAGGTAATTCAGCCATCAGAGTCTGATGGTGGAGGGGAACCACAACTTGCATTCCCAGAAGCCCCTGCTCCTCCTATTCATGCTAGGCCGACTCCCGCTTCTCTTCTGACTGCTCCTGCAACCCCCTTGAAAAGGAAACAGAAATCCAAGCACTCTGAACTTCCACATATGCCTGGCTGGGAATCCTTCTCTGAAAGTCTGTTTAAGGCCTCTCAGGCATTACAGTCACAACAACTTCCCCCTACTCTCACTCCTCAACCAATCCATGTGTCTGAGGAAGAATACTCATCTTCTGAAGAGTCCTTCTTCTATGAAACACAAATTGAATCCCCCAAGGAATTTATTACTCTAGAAGAGGAGGACTCTATTTCTCCTGAATCCCCAGGAGAAGAATTCAGCTTTGGGGATACTATCTCCTTCATGAGGGAACATTTTAAGTGGCAGGTCTCTGAGGTTTCAGAATCCAAGAAAAGGTACTTTGAACTTTTGCAAATGGAACTGCCATCTCCTTCAGCTGTCCTTCCCTTACTGCCTGCTTTTCAGGATGCCTTCCTAGCTTCTTCACAGTCTCCTGACTCCCAGCCCCCAACAACAAAATTACCTGATCATTTTTACAGGGTCCCCCAAGACACACAGTTTCTTTACAAGAACCCTCCTGCAGACCCAGCTGTTATAGCTGTTTCTGCAGATAAGACATCCAGACAACTACTTTTTACTGCTCTTTATCCAACTGATAAAGACAGTAAATTTATGGACAGGACAGGTAAAAAGGTATATACCTCCTCCACTCTGGCCGTTAGGGCCCTGAACTACCAAACTCACATGGCAAGTTATGTACTTGACACCATTTCAAAACCTTCCATGCTTCTGTCTGAGGTTCAGGATTGCCCTATCAGAGCACAACTAAAGTCACTTCTCTCCACAGCATCCCAAGTGACCAGGCACTCTATTAAGTGCAGCTATGATGCTGTGGAAGCTGCATCCAAAGCTGCTGCTTCTGGATCAGTGCTTCGATGTTACTCCTGGGTACGGCTACAGCCCCTACCCATGGTTGTTTAAACTAAACTTCTGGATGCACCCTTAGATGATAAGGCCCTTTTTGGACAAGCTTTTGCTGAGCTTCTCAAATTCCTCCAAGGCAAGGATAAAGAGTTACAGAACCTCAAACACCTTCTAGTTTCCCCTATTCCTATATATCATAGGAACTATCCTTAGAAACCCTCCTTTGTAAGAAGGCAATCCTTTCATTCAGCACCACAATCAAAGGGACGTAGACAGCTGAGAAAGACTTCTACTCCCAGTTTTCCCTCTAGATCCTCTACCACTTCCTTTCAGAGCCAGCCTGGCCAATCCAGGCCTCCTCCACTGTCACTCACCCCTTCTGCATCCAGCAACCCCCTTATCCCTTTGATTACCCTCTCCCTTCCCTCCTGGCAGAGACCAACAGAACAATGGGTCCTCTCCATCATCCATAGAGGATATTACATGACTTGGTGGATGCTCCCACCTTTCCAAGGGATTCCTCAACACCAAAAAACGACATCCACCTGTTCCCACCCATCATTCATCAACTTCTAAATCAAGTCAAGGCGAAGTCCATTTTCTTGTGCTATTCCCACCATGGGAAATCCTTACAAGGCAATATTAAACCTCATTCTACCAGAGCAGCTGCTTCCTCTACTGCCTTTTTCAAAGACATACACTCCTATTTTAGAAGCAGCTACTTGGACCTCAGTACACACCTTCACTAAACACTACAAGCTTGACATAGCATCCTGTGCTAGAGCAGGATTTGCCAGGACTATCCTACAGGGTCTCCTTGACCAAAGGAACCCTTCCTCCTCCCAGGTTCATACTTAAAGCTCTGGTACTCTTCCCTACTGTTATGAATACTGCAACATCAGAATAGAAGGACATAAAATAGTTGTGTAAGAACTTACCATGACCTTATATGTCCTTCTCTTCTATGTTGCAGTGCTCAGTCCCACCCTCCTACCCCCTGACTCTTTCCAGCTACTATCCCAGGTATCTCCAGAGGGCACATTGCCATCATCCCTCCCTGGTCTCTACCTACACACAGCCATCCTACTGGCCTACATGTAAGTCTAAAGGTCTCAGATTAGGACCCTTCTGGTCAAACCACATAAGCACTACTATATGTGGTAAAACAATTCTGATGAGGGTACATGCAGACATCACTTGTATACCTAACGTCGGTTTATGGCCTTTGTAACTGATGTCACACATACCCTCCTGGACTTAGACTTTGGTATACTGTCCGGATGGTGGCACTGCAAGCTCCCTACTGCTATTAATACTACAACATAGAAGAGAAGGACATCTAAGGTTATGGTAAGTTCTTATACAACTATTCTTTCTTCATCACATGCTGTCACAAAGAGTGATAGAATCAGGTTTCCCTTCCCAGGTGGGCTTTTACTCAAGAATGTTTTAGTGCCACTGATAGAAAATGCTTGGAAACCTGGTCTGCATCTTTCTTTAATAAACCCTTTTGTGATAGCGCTCAAATTCAAAATTATGTCACTTCACAACATGTTACCTATTCAAGTGTCCTGGTAACACTAAATTTAAAAGATGCTTATCATCACAATTACTATTCATCCAGACTCCAGATGATTCTTAATGTTGTGTGTATCTGGATCACATTATCAGTTGTCTGCCTCACTGTTTGGACTATCCACTTCACCATGACTGTTCACAAAGTGTATTGCTCCAATTATAGGTCATTGCAGGCTACATGGTATCAAAATTTTCCATAGTTATACAACTTGCTTATCTTTGCAGAGTCTTTTTCAAAGTGTCAGGAATCTTTGTGTTGGGGAGAGATCCCTTACACAAACTGGGATTCCAAGAGAACATTCAAAATCTTTCCTGACTCCTTCTCAAGGATTGTGTTTCTGTGATGTCAACTTAATACCACAGTCCAAAGAACTTTTCTTCCACAAGAAAACATAGATTGATGTCTAGATCTATTTCTAGGATTTTCCACTCAGACTTTGGTTACTAAGAGGGAATACCTCAGGATTTTCCTCTGGCAAAACTCCACATGAGAAAGCTACAGTGATTTCTAAAATCTCTATGGCCCCAGCACCAATTCTTATCTTTTCAGATCCCAGTGCTGGTGTTTGTCAGAAGATCACTTGGTGGAGGCAACAAATATCCCTAAAATCTAGGTCTCTCCTTCTCCCTTCCCTCTTTTAAAGTACCCAGTCACCACAGAACCCTCAGACTTTGCTTGGGGAGCAGTTTCAGGAGGGGTAAAAGGGCAAGGTTTGTGGCACACCAAGGTCAGATGCAAGCACATAAATATAAAAAGATGCTTGCCTTGATCGAGCCATTCAACTCCTAATCATTTTTGGTCCGTGACTTCTTCACACTGTTATAGACAATATCACAGTCACATGGTATATCAACAAACAAGGAGGAACAAGGTCATACCCTCACTGCTTACTAGCCATGTTAGCATGGGATATAGCTTCTCAGCATGGTCTCATTGTACAGGCATCCTACATTCAATTAGAGCAAAACTGTATGGCAAACAAGCTGCACAGTACAAGGCCAAACCCTCACAAATTGAAAGTAGATCAGAGGGTCTTCCAATATTTGATCCATCTATGGGGAGTTCCTCAACTAGACCTCTTTATCTGCTCTCTAAACACTCAGCTTGCAAGAGTCTGTGTTGCAGGCCTCCATGCAAGAAGACCTGGAAGACAGATGCCTTTCATTTTCCTTTAACTGGAATGCTCCTTTAAACGTTTCCACCCTTTTCACTAATATCCAAGGCACTTCAGAAGATGTGACTCCCTTCTAACCCAGTCATCCATGATTCCCCTTTTTTGGAAATGGCCAGGGGCAGTTTCCACAAGTTTCTAGACAGATTGGATCTACTCACACAAGAACAGGTGTTTAATGAACCTCAACCCAATCAACTTCAACTGACTACCTTGAAGATAGGATCTTAATTCCTTTTTGGCACCTGTTTATATGGTGGATGGGCAGCAGGTACTAACAGAAGCAAGAAAGCCTACTATTAGAAAATCATATATTAGTAAATGGAAAATGTTTTATAGTTGGTGCCAACAACACAACCAGTAACCATTCAAGTCTAGTTGTTCTCTGGTTTTAGAATATTTGTGTGAGTTACTATCCTTACTATCATTTCAGAGCTTTACTAGAAAGACTCTGCTACACTTTGCTGTGAGGGAAAGGTTAGTTTGCTTTTTATTTGTTGTATTTTGTATTACTTTATTGCCTTTTTCTGTTTTGAATACTGTGATTTTTTGTGTGTTATACTTGTATTCCGCTTTTAACTGTATATTAAAACTTGAAAAGAGACCACAGCTCTGTCTCTTGTGAGTCAGACAGAAATCAGAGCATATCAATTAAGGACTCACACCTAAGACAGAACAGGTCAGTTAAGGTTAATCATCTGTGAACTCACGGGGTGGAGCTAGGAACTAAACCTTCTATTTAAGGGGTAAAATAAAACATTTCAGAGCTTTACTAGAAAGGCTCACCCAGACTCTGCTATCCTTTGCTGTGAGAGAAAGGTTAGTTTGTTTTTTATTTGTTGTATTTTGTATTACTTTATTGCCTTTTTCTATTTTGAATACTGTGATTTGTTTTCTTTATCTTGTGTTTTACTTGTATTCTGCTTTTAACTGCATATTAAAACTTGAAAAGAGACCACAGCTCTGTCTGTTGTGAGTCAGGCAGAAATTGTTTTACCCACCCTCCCACCTGGTTACTGTTGTGTTCTTAAACACCACTGTCTTTCTAGTTGCCTGCCTCTTATGTTAATTTGACCATATATCTCATTTCCTCTCCGATTTTACTGGCTTGTGTGAGTAAGCGCAAAATTATCATTTTGTGAAATCGCTCCCCTTCAACTATTTAAATTTATTGGCCGTCCTACTGCATTCCATAGTACCAGAATACAAAAGTGACCTCCCCCTTTCAATCTATCTTGCTGTTTTAGAAATAGTGACTCTCCACTAAAACTTAACTTTTTAGACAGGTAAAGCTTAAGTTAACTACTTTCACATCTAACTCCTCTAGTGCACACTGCAGTGTTTAGGATAAACCATTTTTTCATCTTACCTTTAAGCATCCCTGTGACTAGCACTTACTCTAAAACCTGCTGGAAAGCACTAGGAAGCCTTAAACTTATACAAGCATGCAACTCACCATGTTAATAAGGAGAAATTAATCATAGGCACTAAACAGTCTATAATTGCAAAGTACCTTGCTAAGGTAAGGGAAAACAGCTCTTGTACTTTACAAAAAAAAGCACCAAACCAGGCATGTCCAAGGGTCAGCTTCCGGTGATTTCTACTGTCCACCTGGTGAATCTGGGCATACTGGGGCAATGCAGCAATTGCCTCATGTACACAGACAACCCTGTCCTCCTACCACCCAACACTACAACCTGTGAGAGATGCACTTACATAGTCAAACTGGAAGCAAAGCTCTCTCCAACCAAGATTGTGCTAGACAGTCAAGAGGAGAAGATTAACACCCGCACTACACCTCAACCAACACATAGCCCTTCTAAACCCACAGCATCAACATCCTCACATAGCAACACTAAACCCTCATATCTGGAGGCCCTTAACAGTAACCTGTCCAAGCAAAAAGGACCTCTGAAGCTTTAATGCAAACAAACATCAATCACAACCAAAGTGTCACATAGCTCACAACACCAGTGTGCCACACAACAGCCCCTAAGGCAAGATAATGTACCCAACACTTTAGTCATAGGTGACTCTATAGTCAGGCACACTGATGTCCCACTCACCAGGCTGAACAAGGAGAAAATTACAGTCAGCTGCCTGTCGGGTGCCAGGAACCACCGCATAACATATGCACTCAAGTCATTCCACAACAAGTACAAATATGACTTTGCATTGTCCATGTTGGATTTATTGACTTGAGATGTACCTCTCTGGACTACATGAAGAGAAATATGGAAGAGCTCTCGGATCATGTGGCCCATGCAGTTATGACCCTAGCCCTGAGTAGCATCCTGCCTCACCCAGAATACCACAGTATAAGGACAAAATGATTGATTCAACAATTGGCTAAGCTTCTGGTGTCATTCAAAAAGGGATCCAGTATCTGTCTGCCTGGGATGACATGATTGACAGACCACGATGCTTTGCCAGAGATGGTCTCCACCTGTCACCCCTGGGATTCAGGCTACTGGCTAAGGCTCTTGTTACCCCTATAGTGCCTTTTTTTAAGCAAAGTTCAAAGAATTAAACCACCACTGTAACAGGTACAAGCATGCAAAATCTGATGGCAATGCTACTCAATGCTAGAAGTCTAAACCTCAAAATGCACTCTCTTGAGGCACTACTAAAAATGGAGAACACCAATATCTTTGCAGTAACTGAGACCTAGTTCAAGGCTCCATAGAGCACCCCTGCAATACCAGGCTACAACTCTTACCACACTTTTCGGCCACAAAACCAGGACTGAAACACTAAAGGTGGAGGAGTGTACATATTCACCAAGGATATTCACACCACCAGGCTAGTTGCCCAACACAATGCATCTGAAATTCTCCAGGTGCAACTAACACTAGGTAAGACTGCAATCCAAATTGTAGCTTGCTACAAATCCCCCACCATGCCCCAAGATTCTAACTATACCTTTCTAAACATACTGGAAAATATTAAGATACAACCAAACACCCTAATACTCCGTGATTTCAACTACCCTGCCATTAACTGGGAAAACTACTCATGCACCAACACCTTTGCCTTTGTTCTTGGAATTCATAAATTACAATGCCCTGGATCATCTAATCCATAGTCCCACCAGGGGCTCCAATATCCTAGACCTGGTCATTACCAACATGGGAAATTGATGCTCCACATCTATGGTCACCCCCTCATTAGTCAGGTCTGACCATAAGCTAATTACCCTTGACATCCACATCCCTCCCCAACCCCTCATTAAGGAAACCTCTGTAAAAAACTTCTTAAAAGCCAACTTCATGCTACTCAAGTCAGAAGTGATAAACTTCATGACACCCATGCAGACGGGAACTGAAAGTTCGACTGCTGAATCCTACACTAAGGCACTGTACGAGCACATCCACTCATGCATGAATTGTACCATCCCAAATAGAACCAGGATGTTCTCCTCCAAAAAAAAGAAGCCAATCTGGTGGTCCCCTGCCATAAACAAACTTTACAACAAAAGGAATAAACTGTTGCAGAAAAGAGAAAAATCCCAGGATGCAAAAAACTCCCTTACCAGTCTCAGTAAGTAGCTGAGATCCCTCATAAAATCCTCTAAAGCTAGTTACAAAAATAAAATTGCCAAAGATTCCAAAGACAACCACAAGCCATTCTTTAGCTATGCCAAGAATCTAAATGGCAATGCTCAGATCTGCTCCAAGCTACAACAGAATGGCATTAAATATATGATCCCAAGGATATTGCCAATATCCTGGCAGATCAATTCAATGCCAACTTCACCCCCCTCTCACCCCCTAAAGGGCCCATCTCAATACTGAGAGATTGTCAAATTCCAGTAATAATGGCCACACAAGTAAAAAACCGCACTCTTCAAAGCTAAGAATACAGCATCCATGGGACCAGACAACATCCCAGGCTGTGTACTACATGAACTACAAAATGAAGTGGCACCTCACCTAAGTGTCATGTTTAATCATAGCCTCACCTCAGGCTTCATGCCCACTGAGTGGCACACAGCTACAGTTATCCCACACCCGAGGAGGGATCCACTTTGTATCCTGGGAACTACCACCCCCATCAGTCTGACGAGTCTGATCTGCAAGGCCATGGAATGTATTATCATGGCTTTTATAAACAAAGACACTGACAATCTTCAAACACTGGACCCCACCCAGTTTGGGTCCGTGAAGGGCCGATCTGGTCTCCTGAACCTGATTGACTTCTTCAAATCAGTCTCTAGCACCGTGGACGAGGGTAAGGCAGTCCACACAGCCTATCTGGACCTTGCCAAGGCCTTTGACACCATCCCCCACTCTGGAATCATAGATAAACTTACTAAACTGGGCATTAATCCCTACGTCATGTGATGGGTTGCCAACTGGCTTACTGACAGAACCCACACTGTAAAATTAGCGGACTCCAAATCCAGCTCCAGACAAGTGGAGTATCTCAGGGTTCAGTTCTGGGACCGCTTTTGTTTGGCATCTACTACTCTGAAGTACAGGCCAACACTAAGGGACTCTGGCTAACAAAGTTCACAGATGACTGCAAACTGGGAGCCATTACTGAATCCCCAAATTATGTGGATATTCTACAAAAGGGCCTTATAGAAACAGATGCTTGGTGCCAGAGCCATGGGGTCAAGCTCAATGCCAAGAAATGCATAGTTATCCCCTTTGGGAAAAAATATGTACCCATGAATTACCACATAGGTGGCAGTACACTAAACACCGAAAGTGTGATAAGAGTCTTAGGGACACAGGTGGACAGTGGTCTCACCTTCGATAACCACATTGCCACAACAGTCAGGAAATCCTTCTGTGTGTCAAACGTCATCACTAAGGGATTTTCATCCAGAAAAAAGGAGGTCATTGTCCCACTGTACTCATTAGACCCATTATAGAGTACAATTTCCCTTTGGTATGTACCTCTCAAGACATCTGCAACAACTGGAATGGCCGCAGAAATACCTCACTAAAAGATTTGCAGGCCTAAAGCAGATGCCCTATGCTGACCATCTAAAAAAACTCCAGCTATACTCTGTCACATATCTTCTACTCAGACGAGATCTCTGCTTAACATACAAGGCTATGTCAAACCCAGAGCTGTTGGACATGCTACACTTAAAGAAATTCCAATCCCTCAGAGCCACACGCTCCAGGGATCTAAACCTTGTCATCACAATGAACAAAACATGCTGGAGGGATAGGTTCCTGACCCAGAGACTCCCCAGACTCTGGAATAGACTGCCCATACATGTCAAGCACAGCACCTCTTTGGACCTCTTCAAAAGGAACCTTGACGATTGGATGGGAGATGGGAAATTCACCCCGGGGATCACGTCAGTTGCCCTGCTAGACAGGGGTCCAGGGAAGTCAATATTTGGGGAAAAAATAACCAGGGAATTCTTATGGCTAGGCTTGTATAGGCCCTAGGGCCAATAGCCTGGTACCAACCTATGGCCTTTCTTACCCCACTATCATGATTCATTTAGCAACCATTTTAGAATGCCTGCCCATGAATTCTCCTCTTTCAATGCATTCTCATGTCAAAATGTTTTTGAAAAGGGTTTTACCTAAAAGGCCTCCAAGAAGACTGGTTGCCCCTCCTTGGGATCTTAATTTTGTGTTAGAGAAGCTAACACTTGCTCTACTTGAACCAACTAACCTGACTGACTTGAGGTACTCAACATGGAAAACAGTTTTACTGATTTTTCTGTTGGGTGTTTTTATAATAGTTAAGGTATTTACCTTACAGACACAAACTACAGGCTTTGATTCTCACCACCGAAAAAGAAACTGGCTAGGTTTAAAATGGATCACAAGGGCAGGTAGCCTAGTACTTACATATGAGCCTATGACCTCTGCAAAAAGGGTAGCCAAGTTACAAGCACATATGGTAAGTCAGGCCTATCTCATTTTGATCACAGATGAATCAAATCTTGGAAGACCTCTTGATCTAGTTTCAATGTGTGAGACAGGGATTCTTTGAGAACTAAGCATTCTTTTATACCTAAAGTGGTATCTGAGTTTACTTTAATTCACACTATCTCCCCATCTTCTTTCCTGAACCTAAAAGAGGGAGAAAGGATACTCCATACATTAGATGTCCACAGACAACTCAGGTACTATCTTGATAGATCTAAATCTTTCAGAACTATGGAGCAATTGTTAATTTCTTGTGAAGGTAAGAATGGACAACCTGTGTCAAAATAGACCATTTCTAAATGGTTGTCTTAGGCTATTACCCTTTGTTATATTCATCACAACAGTTTAATTAGAAGTACTAAGCCCCATGGATTAAACTAAACCAGCCATAAATAAATCAGGAATGGGTTATTACTATTATACAATGACATTATTTAACAAAGAATTCTAACCTTTTCTAAATAATGTCACTGAGTACATGGACTTCCGTGTACTTCCAAAACTTCTCATATGCGAGCATACATTGTTTTATTCTTTTGTTTTTTAGAGCCTGCAGTAGCAGTAAGCTCTCCACTGTGTGGACAGAGTAGTTTCCCGTATCTGCATTTTTTTTTGTACTGACAGCCTTTGTGAAGGTTGAAGACACCTATTACTGGTGGTAGTATTTCCTTTTTTATAGAGAAAAACTTCATTTCCAAAAAAGTAAAAGATACAATTTCAGAACTGCAATAAATAAAAACATAATACAATCAATGTAATGTTTTCCAGCACTTTCCTTGAGTGCTGTACAGTCAATGGAAAAGGAAAGCAATAGATTTAGAGTTGAATTCAAATGTAAAGTTCATAAAGGTAGTTAAACCTGATATAACATGAACGAACTCAACAGCATTATTCTCATCACCATTAAGCAGTACAAAAATATCATCCAAATATCATGTGTACCAAACCACAAACTGCTTAAATGTGTCATGGCAGAACAAATACTAATTTTCCCAAAAAGCCATGGCACAATTAGCAAAGCTCCCACCAAATGGGGACCCCATGGCAATGCCCGATTTTTGTAGATATATATCACTACCAAAAAAGATAAAATTATTAGACAAAATAATGTCTAATAAGTACTCTATCAACTTGATTTCATCACCCACAATTCCTAATTTATGTAAAAAAATCTCGGACACAAGAAACACCTAAGGTTTGAGGAATCACAGTATACAAATCACGGATGTCAATAGTTAAAAAATTGTATTCACCATGATATTCGAGACTATTAATGGTCTTTAAAAACTCCCAAGAGTCACGGCAAATTTGTAGTTTCCCATTTAAATATTTTTTTAATTTCATATCAACCAGCTTAGCATATCCGTAAGTAATGCTATTATGACCATTAACAATTGATCGGAATGGCGGATTAATCAAATCCTTATGTAATTTGGGTAATCCGAAAATTGTGGGTGTAACAGGGGTAGATATAGTAATATAATTGTAAGTATTTTTATCCACCATACCATCAATAAACAGGTCATTCAATAACACCCTGATATGTTGGTAGGCTACATGTAATTGATTAATGGATGCTTTCTCATAACTCTCAGTATTTAATATACTTAGCATCCTATTATTATAATTGTCATTCATAAGCACGATCCCTCCACCCTTATCAGGTTTTAGAATTTTAACATTCAAAGTTCGTAAAAACTTGAACGCATCAAGTTCTGCTTTAACACTTTAATTCTCGAACTGCATCTAGATTTCAAACGTCTATCATACAAATCCCTCAGATCTATTTAGCAAAGTTTCTCAAAGAGAAATAAAGAGGTCTGTAGAGGTGGATTAAAAACACTAGAAACTCTGCAGTCAGCGTTCAGGCTAGAAGCATTCCCGAATAAACAGTTCAGGTTAAGCTTCTGTACATAAAGCTTAAAATTGAGCAAAGTATCTGCTAAACTAAATTGCTGAGACGGTACAAAGGACAAACCTTTAGATAACATATTGACAACATCACCGGGTACACCAATACCGGTGTAATTGTAAATTTTAAAGTCACCTGTTTGGTTGACTAAAATTCTAGGTGGACAAATCTCAGATGAAATCCCATATTCAATTTCAACTACACACAGGGTTATCTCCATCATCTGTTGTTCTTTCTGGTATGCCGAGAGTTGTAATTGCTGTTACCCATTCTCAGATTGTTCACTGATTGCCCATTCTGAAAAACTGAACGGACACTAGTATTTTCATTGTTGACCTGTTGATTCCTAATATGCTGACCGCGTCTAGGAGATGAATTAGGAAGAGTTTCATTAGAATTCCTCCCTTCATGAGCATCCGTTATACTGGAGGAAGTAGGTGTATTAAATGTCCTCCTTTCATCACTAGTAAGCAAATCAGATTCAGTGTTTGGCCAATTGACTGACAAGATAGGCAGTAACATTATTATATTCCCTTCTATCTCTTTCAAGCTTTTTGTTTTTACCATTTTTCATTTTATCATTAGCTTGTTTGATACTGTTAACAATACGAATGTATTCGTATTTATATCTCATAAAATCCAAATTGTCTTTTATGGTTCTTTCTAATCCTAGAAGTCCGTTCTTAAGCATATCAGACAGCAGGAGATGATGATGGATGAGTACATTTAAAAATTCACATCCTGCTTGTCAAATTGGCTCAATAAGTCATTGTGAAATTGTGAGCCATATTACATAAAGGGTCACATGTGAGAGTGTTCAATCTCGCCGTTTGTTCTTACACATGGGTTCGGAGCCGATCCTCGGCTCCGAGTCGGCCGCTTGGCAAAGCTCTGCATCGAGAAGAAGCTTGAGACCAACCTGTCTCCCACAATTCCCCTCTGCCTTTACCTCAGATCTAGTTTGCCGCTGCAACGTTCGCATCAATATTGATGAGCTCAGACCACCTGGCAGATAAGATTGCATTTTTGTCTAAGATTCTTAGATATTTTTTTCCTAGTTTCACCTTTAAGTCTTGTGTGTGTGTGTGTGTGTGTGTGTGTAGTGAGTCGAGGGTTTCTCTTTCTTATACGTATATATTTTTTAATATATATAGTTAGTTAGTTCCCTCGGGGCCTACCCCACCCACTAACTTCTAAATTACTGGATTTGACAAATTACTGGATTTGACTAAACTTTACTTGGCTATTGACATTATTGTTGGCTGTTACTGTCTGTTCAAGACTGTGTAGACTTGATATAACTTTACTGGATTTGACTGTTGTTATATTATTATGTCTGAGAAAGCAAAGTCAGGCTTCAAACGGTGCCAATGTGGACAGAAAATGTCTGTCACAGACAACCATAGTTCCTGCGTCTACTGTCTTGGCCCTCTCCATCTGCAAGAAGACTGCTCCATTTGTCATTCTTTCAGTGGAAGGGTCATGACAGATAGGCGCAGGAAACTCATGGACAGAGGCCTTTTGAAGCCTGCATTTCAAGAGGCTCTTGATGCATTGGACCAGACATCTAAATCCACGAAGGAATCGAAGACGTCGGAGCCCATGTCATCAGCTCCGAGCTCTTCATTTAAAGTAAGCTCACCGGTTCCACAGACTTCGGGGCCGAGTGTCGAACTTCTGTCTGTCACCGAGCCTCGAGTCTTGGAACCGGTGATGGAGCTTCCACCTCCTGTGCTCTTGAGGTCGGCTCCGTCTTCGATTCCTTTGACACGTTCTTCTAGACCCCTCTCTGACACCGATGTAGACCGTGTGGTGCAGTAGTTAATGGAGAATACGGCCTTGTCCAAACTCATCTCAGTCTCTTCCCAGTTGGTGTCGAGACTCAAAGGCCTTCCCTTATCTCCATCTGTTCCTCCTCCGAGGCCTATTCAGCCTTCGGAGCCAGGAGAGGCTGACCTGATGATCGTGGAGCCCTCAGTGCCCGAGCCGTCTTTTTCTCGGTCGGCACCGTTCACCTCGACTCCGACGGATCCATTACCGGAATCGCGGAGCCGACGATCTATCCTTGGTTTGGGGACCGAGAGTCGGACCGATGTTTAGGTTCCGACTCTCCCTCTCGGTGCCTCGGCACGGATCGACTCGGCTCCGTGCTCGGGGTCGATGCCCTCGGTCCCCGTCTCGGGGATCCCTCCGCTTTCTTCGGAATCGAGGGATTCTTCGACTCGGGACCCGGGGGCCTTCGACCTCATGAGGAAGGTGTTGTCGACTCAGACAACCACTTCAGCAGAGACAGCTTCTCCTTCCCATAAGGGCCCGTTATCCTCCTCTGCACCCACGGCTACTTCAAAGCGTCGAGCAGCGGTGTCTCAGCCGCTCCCAGAGGGAGCCCCCTCTTCCTCGGATGCCCCCCCCCGAGGAAGTTCTGAGGAAAAAATTGTGTAAGAGGAGACACTTGGATTCTCCACAAGAATCCTTAACATCGGACACTGACTTAGATGAGTCAGAAGGGTCCCCGAAATCACCCTCAGAGGATGTCTCCTTTTCAGACATCCTGGAGATCCTGAAGCAGAGAGGTGATTGGCAGGCCCTACCCCCTTCTGAGGATGAGTCAGTCTTGCTGAAGGCATTCGGTACTCGCCCTTCTTCCTGCTGGGTCACTCCGCCCTTCGATGAGTTGATGGAATTGATTGCTCGAAGGGCGTGGGAGACACCTGACATGGTGGAGCCAGTCCCTAGAAAGCCTAATAAATATATTACGGCCCCTCAAGACAAGGCATATCTCACAAAAGGAGTTCCAGTGGATGCTATGGTGGTGGCAGCTGCCACTAAAAAGGAGATGTCTGAATCTTCCTCATCTGTCCATCCGCCTAACAGAGATTCTAGGACTATGGACAGGTATGGGAAGCGCATTTTTAGTTCAGCGGCTTTTTCCATGCAATCGCTGAACTATTTGACGCATTTCACATGTTTACAGAGGGATCTAATCAAAGAGTTGGGAGATACCCTCCAGGGTACTACAGATGCTGCTGTCTCGGAAAAAGTTACAGCATGACTCAATACCCTTACATCAATTGTGAACTCGTCCATGAGGCTCATTTCATATGCAGCCGAAGGATCGAGTAGGGCTGCGGCTTCAGCGATTGCCCTTCGTAGGCAATCCTGGATGCGCTTATGTTCCTTTGTGGAAGCCTTCAAGTCTTCCTTTACTAACGCCCCATTTGACGGTGTCACTCTCTTTGGCCCTAAAGTAAAGGAGACTCTTACCCAGTGTGAGCAAGAGGGAAAGACTCTGTCTGCTGCCGGAGTCCGTTTTTCCACCCCATCCAGACCATACCCCAAAGGGCAACGAGGTGGAAAAATGTGGTTTCCAAAACCCCAAGGCTCTTTCCCAGGCACACAGGGTGATGCCCCCTCCAGAGGCAGAGGGGGGGCAAAGGTGGAAGACGTCGTCCTGGCGGCAGAGGGGGTCCGCAAAACCAAGGTGACAGGGATACACTCCCTGGGAAGCCTTTCCAGCACTCCTGAGAGGAGGCCCGACTGTCCTGCTCTGGAGGCAGTCGGGGGTCACTTAGCCTTTTACCCTCAGGCCTGGCAAAGTCTTACTTCAGACAAATGGGTAAAAAGCATTATTACCAGAGGTTACAGAATTCCATTTCTATTTCCCCCATTACCGCAGAAAAGACTCCCAGATGTACCGCCCCATCTGCGAGATCCTGCAGCTATAGAAATTTCAAAGCTGCTAGAAAAAAAGAGTCATCCAACCAGTCCCGGCGGTCCAAAGAGGATTTTTAGTTCCAAAAAAGACAGGGGACTGGAGGACAATTCTGGACCTAAGCAAGCTCAATACTTTCGTCAAGAAAGAAAAGTTCTGGATGGTCACGCTTCAATCGATCCCTCCATTCTTACAGAAGGATGACTGGATGTGCTCAATAGATCTCAAGGACGCGTACTACCACATCAAAATAGCCAGAGCGTCCAGGGATCACTTGCGCTTCCGGCTGGGAGCCAGTCACTTTCAATTTCGAGCCCTGCCCTTTGGTCTGACCTCAGCCCCCAGGGTCTTCACCAAATGTATGGCAGTGGTAGCGTCTCACTTGAGACGCCTAGGATTCCAGGTGTTTCCGTAGCTGGACAACTGGCTCCTTACTGCCACCACCGAGCGTCGACTGATTCAGGCCAGGGATTACACACTAGAACTTTGTGTTCATCTCGGAATTTCCGTAAATTTCGAAAAATCTGTATTACAGCCATCACAGCATATCTCATTCATAGGAGCAGAATTAGATACTCATTGCTTGATTCTAAGGCTTCCTCCAGAAAGAATAGCCTCTCTACAAAATCACATATCTCTTCTCCTGTTGTCCAAAAAATCCCCGGCAAAACTGGTTCTGAAAGTCTTGGGTCTCATGGCAGCTTCCCTCATTGCGATACCCTTGGGAAGACTGCACATGAGAGTCCTTCAATGGCTGCTATTTGCACAATGGTCATTCCAACAGTTACCTCTGACACACGAAATTCACATCACGAACATCTGCAAATCGCACCTGTCTTGGTGGCTTCAGAGTTGCAATCTCTCCGGCGGCCGACCATTTGTGCTACCCACTCCGACAGCTACGGTGACCACGGATGCTTCCCTGATAGGGTGGGGGGGCATCTTTCAGGGACAGACAGTCCAAGGAGAATGGACCATTCTAGAGTACAATCTGCACATCAATGTTCTGGAGATGAGGGCAGTGTTTCTAGCATTGCAACACTTTTCTCCCCTTCTACCTCTAGGGACCATTGCAGTTCAATCGGACAACATGTCCGTAGTCTGGTACATAAACAAACAAGGAGGAACTAAATCTTACCAATTATGCAGAGAGGCCATGAGAATTTGGCAATGGGCAGAGTCCACGGGTCGCTTTCTGATAGCAATGCACATCCCGGGGTTATCCAACGTCATAGCGGACAGGTTGAGCAGAGCCATCCTGTTACCTCACGAGTGGTCCCTCAAACGATCAATTGCGGACATGATATTTCGCAAGTGGGGCCAGCCTTGCTGCGATCTTTTTTCGTCTCCAATGAATGCCAAATGCAGAAGCTACTTTGCCCTATTACCCCCTCCAGGGGAAGTCCCCAGGGATGCTCTGATTCATGATTGGCCCCCGGGTCTCCTGTACGCCTTCCCTCCTATACATCTGATTCCAAAATTTCTACAGAAAGCCAACAACCTGGAGAGGACAATAATCCTCATTGCCCCATTCTGGCCTCGTCAAATTTGGTTTCCCTTTCTTCAAGCACACCAAATACGGGAACCCTGGATCCTGGACCCAGAGCCGGATCTACTGACCCACCTACCCATGTGTAAGAACAAATGGCGAGATTGAACACTCTCACATATAGAAGTTATGTCCTTACCATAACGTTCCATGTGGAGTGTTCATCTCGCCTTTGTTCTTACATTCCCACCCTCCCACCCAAGGTCAGGAAGAACGTCCAGTTTAGGTGTCTGGTTTGGTTCTCCTGCTTCTGTTTCTCTCAGCTGTTACTGCTGTTTTTCAGCTATGCCTTAGCATGTATGTTGTATGTTTCATTCCCGTTGGAATCTGGTTTTGTTTGCAAACTAGATCTGAGGTAAAGGCAGAGGGGAATTGTGGGAGACAGGTTGGTCTCGAGCTTCTTCTCGATGCAGAGCTTTGCCAAGCGGCCGACTCGGAGCCGAGGATTGGCTCCAAACCCATGTGTAAGAACAAAGGCGAGATGAACACTCCACATGGAACGTTATGGTAAGGACATAACTTCTATTTTTTCCACAAGAGGGATCACCCGAGCCTGCACATGAATCTATGTCTAGGGATAATAGAAGTGGATCTGCTTTTTCTTTAATATTTAGTACCCCTTTTTCTATGGATGCTAACTTTGTTATAGATATTCTTTATAAGAACTGGACAGTCATAACTGATGATCCCCAGCTTAGGAATAAATTGCCAGAAACCCCAGAAGTGGTTTACAAATGTGGGTCTAACCTAAAAAAACTTAGTTGAGAAGAAGACCCAGTATAATGTTAGATCTGGAGGAATGCTTAAATGTGGCTGTTGAAATATTGTAAATACATTAAGACCTCTAATAGGTTTTCAGTGAGTAATAATACCTACTTTATTAATGGTAGGTTTAATTGTAATAGTGTTGGTGTGATATATGTTGCTGTATATCAACAGTGTCCACAGTTTTACATTGGTAAAGCCGAAAGGCATCTGAAGCAATGAATATATGAGCATCAAGGGAGCCCGCAGGATTTTTTGCAGGGGGATGCAAACCCAAGCCCCACCCACACCGCCCCACCCCCTCTGCTGCTCCGCCCACTCAGCCATTCCAGTGTCCCAATACTTGGCTATTTTTCCTCCTTTGTCATAGACACTATTCAAATCTCTCAGTGTGCATACTGTTTTATGCTTTACTTCTACAATGATTATAGATATTTGGATTTCATTTACAACTTTTATTTCAAATTTTATAGCACAAACACTGATAGACATTTACTAAACCTAAACAAAGCAATAGTCTTACAATGAAAAGAGACTTAGCATTAAAACTTCTCTACCTTTCAAACCCACACTCACCAAAACAACATTGAAACCGCATTCAAAGAAAATGCATCTGGCCAGTGGCAGGGTAAGTTTACCTTTGGGCTGTTTTCAAATCATAGACTCTTTGCACACATTTCTATAACCATGCAAAAGTTATTTGATTCACCTTCCTGACTGTATTAATTATACTATATAATAATTGAATTATATCCCTTGTATAATACAGCACCACTTGTTAGAGTGTGTTTTAAATTTATAGTTCTGAACATTTTTCCTTTAAGCAATGAAACAAATCATATGAACCAATAATGACAACCTGCCCAATTCAGAACATTTCAACCATAAAGGGCCACTCTACTCAAACTTTTGTCATACAATCCATCAATATCAATCAATATGCAGAATCAGCCAAACTCTCAAAACACAAAAAACAGTAGATCAAACCAAAATCCGGCACAATGAAGGTTGTCCAATGTAGGCAAAAAAGGTAGCAGTCGAGTTAGTGAAAACGAAAATTTATTTCCAGCAAATAAAAGCCATCAACAACGAACATCACCAAATCCTTGGTATTCCATATAGTACAGGATACAAAGATAAAGATTGAGCGCTTTCGTCTCCACCACAGGAGACTTCTTCAGAATAAAGCTTGATACATATAATTTGCCTTATATACAAATTGCACTCCCTCATAAATCCATTTGATTGTTAAGTTATTAATCAATTAAATAATTAAATAATCGATTCTGTATTGGTGCTGGTCTCACGAAAAAAACACTTTTTAGGGCTTGTATATATGAAGTTGAGATGAAAATGATTAATTTTATTGTTTATCGCAATTCTGCTTTTTAACAATTTTTTCGTTTATGTTATTACTGTATTAATTCAAAAGTAAAATATTGAAAACGCTACCAAATGTAGCTATAGCTCACTTTGGGCACTGTGTATACAAACTAAGGCAAGACATTGCTTTGTTATTTTAATTGGTTAGAATACAGAATCATTAGTTTCTTACACAAACTATATTGTTTTTACAAACAATTTCTTGTCCAGAAATGATTTTTCACTGTACGCATATAGGTTTTACATTTAATAATAGGGAATTTATTGTGATTACTTTTATTCATATTTATCTGGTATTTTTTAACTTGTAAAGGTTTAATTAGATTTAATTCACCACAGGCTTGGTGACGTTTTTAGCAATGAGCTGATTAGTGTAGTGCACTTGCACTATAAATATCTGTGTGGATGTTCTAGTTGTTACACTTGAAAAAGCCCGGTAAGACCGGGCGAAAGCGCTCGTGGATTTACTTGTGTTGTTTTGTTACATTCTGGCAATAAAGCGGTTGACTGTTCGGATCATTTCAGCAGTTGCAATATTGCATCCCTTGATATCTTACCATTTGGGACTACTTATTCACAAACTTGGTTTTTGGAGCACAACAGTGTGTTTAGTTTGTGCTCTCGGTCTTGGACCTGGTGAGTCTTTTTCCTGACTTGTTCCTTGTCATCTGAATAATTCCACATTAAAGAGATCTGAAACCATTGAAGAGGTTGTTGCTAGTGTTTCATCTACAAATTCACTGCCTGCTACCCTTGAAGAATAAATTGCCTATGTTATATTAAAAAAATGGTAAGCTGGTATATTGCAATAGGGAATGGGTGGCAAATTGAAAAACAAGTTCATAGTTTTTAGGCATCTCATCCAAAGGAGGGCATACACCCCCTTAAAATACAAATCTACATGTTGTGGGAGTAGAACCTATAGCCCTCTGTATCAAGATGCAAGTATGCTACCTGCTGTGCTGCTTTAAAAATTCTATACCACAGTAGTGATACCATTTGCTAAACAAAACAGTTGCACATTTTAAGCAGGCTTAGCATGGGCAGCAGTAAAATTTTCTTCCCTTGAAGCTCACAATTCCTTGAAAATGCACTTGAAAATAAATTCCACCTGGTAACTCTAGGGTATTTCATTCTCTCTAACACACACCTCAACATCTAAGTGCAAGAATTCTGGACAAAGCCTAAAATAAATAGGAGCAGATTATAAATATTGCTCTCATAAACTTAGAACATTGCTAGAACAACAGGATTTATGTTAGTATGCATTTTTCTAAAGGATATGACATCTAAAACTCAAATGTCTGTCATTATTTAACAACTTCATTGCTTTTTAGGAGGAATATGGGGCAAAAATCTGGACATTTTCCAAACACCTGGACAGCTGAGGGGTATGCTACCCCCCTCTTATATATGTATTTATATCTCTCACACACACACACACACACACACCTCACAAAGGCCCAAAACTAGGGACACGTTTAGAGAGTTGGTAAAATAACAGGATTTGTGTTAGAATACATTTTCTAAAGGATATGAAGTCTGAAACTCAAATACATGTAATTATTTAGTAACTTTAATCCTTAGCTCATCCCAGTGATTTGTCAAAAAAACCCAAAAAAACAAAACAGAATTTTTATGAGACACAGACCAAAAATATAAGACAAATAATATGGACATTCTGTGAAAATCTGTACAGTTGAGAGGTATGACACACACATACATCCCCCGACCTCCTTAGAAAGTGGATAGAACAAAAATGTTTGCATTAGTATGCATTTTCTGAGAATATGAAGTCTAAAACTCAACTTCAGTCTTCAATGATTTACCAGAAAAAACACAATTTTATGAGAAACAAACAATCTGAAAATACACCACCCATTCCACCCTGCCTGTACTCTCTTCTTCACCTCTCTTCCACACTCACCATTACTCTGAACTGTTGATCCCAAGTACTTAAACTCATCCACCTTTACCAACTCTACTCTCTAGTTCCATTATAACTACAGGACTGTATTGCATAAATGCTTTGAGTGTTTATCATTTACTTTCCTTGCAATTAGACAGACAGACTTTTTTTTTTTAATTCAGAAATTCTACCAAAAGCAACAGCAACAAAAAAACAAGTGCCCGCCAAATCTGGATAAGCAGCAGAGTCAAACAGGGGCAGTAATCAGTTCTTCTAAAATAAAAAAGGAGAGAGTTTTTAGGTCTCTCAGGATGTATTAAGAGAGATTAGGAGTAACCTGAACAGGTCATATGGTGGGAGCCCTACCTTGTCAATGCACATACAAAAACAAGAAAAATGAATTTGGGGGTGGGCTCTTAAGCATTCTGGACAAATCTCACTGAAGATATGGAAAGTGCCCAGGAGTACGTTTTGGATCAAGCAACCTCATAAGGAGGATGAGGAAGAAGCTGGAGAAGTTTTATTGGAACCAAACTCCAAAGAATTTTAAGACAACTTGTGATGTATCAGAAGGCAGTACCTAAGCTTGCCTGCTAGGGAGGTGCTCCACACACACTTTTTGCCATCTACCAGAATGTTACTAGTCATAAGAGCCCACACTCTTGTGGTTTCTGATGCAAGGAAATCAGCTTGTTCCTCCTTACAGGTTTATACCAGACAACTGATCTAGAAAACAGCTGCCAAGGGCAGAGTAATATGATTATCAGAAAGACTACAGCTTGCCTTTAGACACTGTCTGGCTCAAGGAATTCATACTGATTTTTGGAAAGACAGGATTGTTTTCTAGTTGGACCACATACTTTGATATCTCAAAAAGATGCATTATACTTAATCTTCTGATTAAGGGAATAGAATAACCACTGCACTGGACTTGAGGACATACCTTTAGTGGTTAAATAGGTTACATAGGAAACCTTCACCTTCAACATATTAACTGTTAAGATTTCCTTGTTAACAAATATCACATGTGACCCCCCCCCCCCACAAATTGATACTGTCAAACATGGGGATAAGTGCAGGGCGTTCCCATTTTTACTTAAGTTTTAGGCTTCATTAGCTTTTAAGAACCACATAGCATAAGATTTGCTAACAGGAAATATTGCAGTAAGGAGGTGGCAAGTTCAGTTTGCTATAAATAGGACGAGCAACAAGGAAAATCATTCACCTAGGAAGAAAAATGGAATAAGGCCATTGTTCCCAACACAAAATTATGGCAAGCAGCAGAAAGGAGCAAAATTACACATACACACACACACTTCCCTTTCCGTTACAAACACACACACATCTCACACACACACATGCACATACATCTCTTAAATACTAAAACATACACACACGACACATCTCTTAAACACTAAAACACACACACGACACATCTCTTAAACACTAAAACACACACACGACACATCTCTTAAACACTAAATCACACACGCACACACCTACCTCTCCACAGGACATGGTCTGGATACCTATGTCCTATTACTATGAGCATGGATGGAAGATGAATGTAGTTTTTCTTTTAATATCAGTTTGTGGACATGCTGGCCTCCAGGATATAGGATGGCCAACATGCTCCTCAATGATACATTTACAAGCAACTGGAGTTACAGCGCTATCAAACACTAGAAAATAAACAAGGAATGACAGCCTGCATGCCAAGGCCTTTAAGACAATTTGGCAAAGCCAATGCACTTGGAGATGTCCTAATCATAGGTGACTCTGTAAGACATACAGATGCATTAGTCACCTAGCTGAGCAAGGAATAAGTGAGAACAAGAGACATTTCACAAGATTCCCTGAGATTTCTCACATATGACATGGCTATAATCAATGTGGGTGTGAATGATTTAATACACACATCCTTTGGTCATATGAAATGAAACACAATGGAGCTGTGCGAATGTGTCTTTTCACTGGTATAGAACTAGTCTTGACCAGCATCCTACCATCACCAAGATGGTCCAATATGCATCAACTTGGGAGGAGATGATTGGCAATCTTATCTATTTTGCCAGGGATGGCCTGCAGATTTCTCCTCTGGCCAATACTTTCTCCACCCCAATAATGCACTTTTTAAGCAAGGTTAGTCTCTGCCACCTACCAACACAGTCTAACAAAACAGACTGTACAAATGAAGCACTGCTGAATGCATAAATTAGAAGCTATACAACTGGGCTTTCTAACCCTAGAAACTATATATATCTACACCATTACTGAAACATGGTTCCAGTGAAGTGAAGTGAAGTGACAGTAGCCGCCCCCCCCCCCCCCCCCCCAGATCAGGTTTCATTTGTCTACCACTTATTCAGACCCATCTTGGGAAAGACCACATTGTTTTTGGTGTATCTGTAACCCTAAGACACTCAATCAAATTAAGCATCATAAGGCAAGAAAACAACCTTGAACACATCCACATTCTACTTAGTATCACTATTCCATATCATAGTCAGCTACAGAACAACGTTGATGTCACAATATCCCATGAGGCATACCTAAACATACTGAAGTCCCTTCCCATTTAACCAAACACTATCTTCCTAGGAGATTTGAGCTATTCATCCATAAAATGGGAAAACACATAGGTATGCACAGCACTTCTTAGATTTCATAAATGCAAACGCTTTAGACAAATTAGTTCATTTCCCAACTAGGAATTAAAAAATTCTGCATCTACTCCTTACAAATGCTGTCTGCCTACATTTGGTCAGTTAGTGACCATATTTGTTGTCTGCTCAGTAACATTCACTATTAGGATGAAACCAAATCTGCTCTCAGTGCCCACTGTCTTTAGAGATTACTCAAAAGGCAAATGTACTGCAGCTAGCTAATGTTCTGATCCACTTTAGGACAACCTCTCCTCAACAACTCGGTATGATTCAGTGCTGTTTTAGTGGACTATTTATACTCACCCTAAAACACACACACATGACACATCTCTTAAACACTAAACACTAAAACACACACGCACATCTGTTAAATACTAAAACACACACGCACACACCTACCTCTCCCCATTCATCTGGCGCGTCCACAGTCCAAACGTCCTCTGCAATTCAAATCCCCGGTAGGCGCGCAAAAGACAAAGACATAAACCAATGATCGCACAGACACAGAAAACGAAAACAGGTCGCAAAGACCTGTTGCGTCTGTGCAACTGGAAAGGATGCAAATGGCATTCTTAAAGGGGAACACCGTTTAAAAAAAAACGAAAACATTTTTTTTTTTTTTTTTTTAATTAAAATAAAATTAAATTCTCAGCCAGCCGGTTCCAGGGGGGTGCAAGTGCACCCCCTTGCACCTGCCTGCTGGTGCCCTTGATGAGCATCAATATAGTATCAACATAAATGATTGCAATAATGCATTAGCCAAGCATATCACTAAGTTTAATAATCATTCCTTTCTCTTTTTTGCTATTGAGCAAATGAAAGAGAATGTTAGAGGTGGTCCTTGGCATTTAAATTTAGAATTGAGAGAACTTTGGTGGCACGTTTTGACCAATGCCTATATGTTTCCAGGCTTGAATGAGTCATGTTCTCTGAAATGTTTGCTTAGTTTGAAATCTTTAGAAAGACGCTAGCTGTTGTAATGTGTATAGCATATATTTGTATGTTTGTATTTAGATATATATATGTCTTTTTATACATGTGTACTTTATATGTGGAGTACTAATTTTATATATGTTTTTATATACTGAGTTTATATGTTAGGTTACCTATGTGATTTCTATAAATGTATAAGTATAGGGGTGCTTATACCTTTAAATTTGGCTTCTTCATTAATTGATGATGATATAATGATTTTAGTGGCTATTTAAATGAAATATTCTTAATGGATTTTTATGTTGTCTGAGGAAGGTCGCATATTTTTGCATCCAAAAGCGCTCACACTAAAAGTGGTGTCTGGTCATACCCATTTGCCTTCCTAACTAAAATGTATCCATTTATTCCATTTTCAAATATGTGGCAGTCCCTGCCTACCCTTCACATGTTTTCCTAATCTTCTCATGGTGGACTCTAAGCATATCTTTAGCCTGTTGGATTTCAGGTAAAACCTCCAAATTCCACTTCCTTGTTCTGCCTTTCTCAGCTACTGTTACAACCAGGAAGAAAAAACTCTTTTCTAGGTAAGCTGAAGTTAAATATGGAGCAATCATATATAAAAAAATAAAGTTTGTTAAGCATATCTCCCTCTGGAAAAGATGGCTGCAGTTTTTCTTTTTTTAACACCTACAGACTTCTTACTGACATTACAACACGCACAGTGATTGGTGCAGAGAGTGTACACATTTTTGAATACCAAAGACATTTCATAAAATAATTTCGAATATAGATATAAAAAAGTACAGAGCCCTGCAGTGCACAATAGCAACCCGTGCTCACCCTTGGGACATGCTATAGTATATTTTCCTAAATTCTGCAGAAACCTGTGATGTACTATGGTATACCATAGTAACCTGTGTAAAGGCCAGTGATGTCCTATGGTATGCCATACAAATTTATGCTGAAACTGATACACTGACAATGTGGTTACCTGTAGACAGCCATGTGGTGTACTATTATGCATCATGGTAATGTCTACTGAGCAGAGTGACCTACTGTGATGTAGCTAGCTAATCACTGCAAAGGCCTGTGGTGTTATCCTCACAGCAACCTGAACTGAAAACTGTGATGTAATTCTATAAGTTGCAGTAACGTTTCCTTCTCTAAGTTTCGACTATTTATTTACTTATTTAAAAGATAATTCACGTATTTGTGATTTTTTGATATATTTATTTTATTTCACAGATATGTGAAATCAACCGCCTGCTCCTTGTTTTAATGGTTTAGATTAGGTGGATTTCACAGATTTGCCAGGGAAAACTATGTTCAGTGACAAGTAAAAGATGGAAGGAAGTTTGCCTTTGCTTCCTACCTGATTTCTTTTGGTATACAAAAGTAATCTTCACTTTGTTCAGTGATGTGCTCATAGTATATAAACAAGAGCTGCACAGAGCACTCCAGGGTACTTTAGTATTCCATGTTGACATATTAAAACCTGTCCATGCTATAGTACACCTTTGTAAGCTCTTTTGAATCCTGCAATGAAGTATGGAAATGTAAGACTCAACTACAACGTATTAAGATTTGAGCTCTTTAAGTTTAAGGATCAGATTTTGTCTTTGCTTTGGTACCTTGGGGAAGATGCACAAGATTGATGATGATGTAAGGGGGAAGGCATAGAGAGAAGGAAAATTATTAGTGGGTGTATTTCATTTCCAATATGCTTTCATTACAAGATGGATTCCTGAGTGATTTTTAGCATGTATCTGATTATTTACTTCCTGTCTAATATTAGAAACTGCCAGTGTGGCAGAAAAGTAAAATGTTCTGTTCTTTGCAGAAAGTCTGATCATGGAATTTGGAACAAATGCCTAATATGGAAAAGTTATACCCAAGGAGTCAGGAGATCATAGCTAGCAAAACTAATGTAGTGTTCATTTTAACTGATCAGTGGCTGTTCAGTCTGTTACAACAATGTTGCTTTTAATCAAAGAAAGTATATATATATATATATATATATGTATGTGTATATATATATATATATATATATATATATATATATATATTAAAAAAATGTATGATTTTGCTGTTCGAGGAAACAGGGCCATAAATTCCTATTCTCCCATGTACGTGTTTCTCTTTGCAATAAAGGAGATTATTATTCTCTCCGGAACAGTTTCATGTGAAAGTTATTGAGAACTTGAACAGTTTGGTGTCATGTCTACTCTGAACCATTTGTATGCTGCTGCATTAGAAATTGCTACTGGGCCCAACTGTGGTAAGCTTTCTGTCAGGCAAATTTCTGGTGTATGAAATATGCAATTTTAAATCTCAGCAGATCTTAAAGTCTTTACAGGTAAGCTTTACTAAAATTTCTTCACTAGTTTCAATTGTAAGTGAGCAGTAAATTGTATTGGTCTGAGAAATTAGATGCATGTATAATCACCTACACTAACAGCATTAAGTTATTTAATTTTGTGCTAGTGCAGTCTAATCAATATGTACAAGGACTGAGTATCCTTCTCAGGAGTGAGAGTGGGTTCTAATCAAATATAAAGAAAAGGAATAGAGAGAATTCCTTTACTTGGACTATGAGTGACCCTAATTATAACTGCATATCAATCCCTTTGCTATGAGAGTTAGTTTTTATAATGGGTACTGATACAAGTGGTTTAAAAAAGCTGAATTTTGGGACCGCAGGCAGGTATATGTTTAATAAGTATGAGACAGTTTCTGGAAATAGGTACTTTTGATAAGAAAATTTTAGAAAGCCTAAAAAAAAAAAACAAACAGAAAGGCAACAAGGTACAAGCCTCTTGTTGGTCAGCTCTTAATGACCATCAAGAAGAAGCTAAAATAAGGAAAACAAATCTGTAGTTAGAAGCTTAAAATATAACTCAGCTAGGTTAAAGTCACAGCTGGAGACAGCTAACAGAACAGTAAATACATTACAAAAGTGTGCATATGAGAGATTCCATTTCTGGGGTATGTATCCATTAATACAATTAGGAAAGTTACTTTCTGCAACCCCCCCACACCTTATGATCCAGCCAATCCTCAAGAAGCTGACAGTTCACTTTCCCTGAAAAAAAGAGTTGGAGGTAAATGTTGCAGAAACAACTAGCACTTCCCAAGATACAATCCAAGTCACTTACATCACTTCCAGTAATCCCTCTGGGTTGGCTTATAACACTAAACTCCATCAACAATGACAATCAGTACCCGCCGTAACAACAATAGATCTAATTTTAATGCATACAGCTAATAAAAAGAAACAAAAACAAATACAAATATGGAGCGAATGGTAAATGTAGGAAAATTGAAAAGATTTCCTAATAAAGGTTTGTCATCAAAAACTAGGACTTTGAGCAAGGTCATGCACATGTCTACCCAGTTTCTGAATGTTATAGATGGGGAAGAATATCAGTGGACATCCCCTGCTTAGCAAAATGCAGGAAAAGTGATTCTTACTCTTCTACTGATTCTGATAGACCTCCTACACCAACGCACCCTTTACAAGGAGTAACAAATCCAGCAGCAGCTAGAGACAGGAAGGCTGAACCTTCCATATGAGTAGTACAAACAAGGACTGCAGTGGATTTTCAAACCACTGTAGATTCCATCCCATTTAAATGTATTTGACAAAATATGCAACAGTTTTAGTATCAAAAACTAGAGGGCAGTATTAAAAGCCTCCATACCTTCTGATATGTTTAGAAAAATATGGGATAAATTGAATATAGGCAATAACATTCCAAAAACCATACAGATGATTGATTTCTAGCTGCTAGAAATAACTTATTAAAAGCCATTACTACAGTATGCCTCCCAACCCTTGTGAGCACCTGCCTATAGTAGTGCAGTCTTCTGTCAGTAGAAGTGGAAAAAGGAATCAAACCTGTCATTTCTGCCTTGTTACAACATATCATTGTCCCAACTCACAGTCCTTTTAACACTCTTATTTTACCATTTTTGAAACCAGGAAAAACTACATATAGATTTTGTAAGATTTATATGCAGTCAGTGCAATAGTAGTAGTACTAACATTTTCAATTGTTCCTAATCCTACACCAGTATTGAGTTCTGTGCCATCTGATGTAACAATTTTCTCAGTGACAAAATTTTTCAACTACTTTCTATTCTATTCCAATACATACAGATAGCCAATATCTGTTTGCATTTACATATCTGTTTGCATTTACATATACAGCATAACAGTGTGCTTAGACTATATTACCACAAGCATATATAGAATCTTCTACCATTTCCTCTACAGAAATGAAGAGACTGTTAGACAAAAAAAATTTCCTTGTGGGTCTACTCTAATTCAATGTCGATTTGCATCTAGCCTCAAAAACTCCATAACTGTAAAGACGATAATTTTCTTTTGGCTCAGTTAGCAAAATTAAGATTCAAAGTTAAAACAAATTGAAATCACAGATTCATTGCTTTGGGCATCTTATTTCAGAAGGTACTTGACAGATTTTGCCTTCATGCATAGCTCTCAAACAATCAGGGACAAATCCAGAAATAATCAGGGACACTTTTAAAATATTAAAACTATTAACTGAGACAATGTCAGAACAAGAAAAAATGAATTAATATTAGTTTTTTTTTAAGTAAAAGAAGGCTATAACCCTAATTAGTGTCATTATTTGCTAAGTATAATTGACTACATTTTCTCCAAAGGTAACCAATTTTTAGGAGGGATTAAGAGGGCCACAGCTAAAATTTGAGGCAAAATCAAGGAAGGCTGAGGTATGCCTTTATGTATTGCTGCAATGCAAACTATACTACATCCTACTCCATTAAATCAGCTGCAAGCTTTTCTGGGATTAACAGGTTACTGTCAACAGGGTGTTTCCAATTATGCAGTAGTAGTGAATCTTCTGTTAGTATTGTTAAAGAAAGATACCCCCAAACCTTTACCCTGGCAGGATTATCATGAGCAAGCTTTTGTATGACTGAAAATGCTTTTACATCCTCCTCCACTTGAGTTATCAGATTATTTTAAGAGATTCTTCTCATTTTGTAGTGAAAGAAATAAAGTAGCACTAGGATTATTACCGCAAAGTAGATATGATGGTTGTAGAACTTTTGGTTATTTCTGCATGATTCTTAAACCTGTAGCTACAATTTTCTCCCAGTGGTTTAGGGCAGTGACTGTGATGTCACACTTACTGGTACTGGAGGCTTCTCTAACAATTGGGCATGAGACTTGTATGGCAGTACCACACTGTGTAGACTCTTTTACTGAAGACTAAAACACAACATCTATCTGCAGAGCAATTGTCAAAATATAAATTGTCTTTGCTTAGTAACCCTTCTTAACAGATTGTTTGATATCCACCACTTAATCCTGGTTCTTTAATTCCTACAATGGATGAAAGAAAACTTCATGATTGTGTAGTTTGTACTAACACTGTGCTTCCTACTAGATTAGATTTGAAAGATGTACCTTTGCAGAACCCAGACCTCATCCTTTTCATTGATTGCTCCTGTGTTCAAAGAGAAGATGGCAAACTCATAGTAGCTTTTTCCTTTTGTACACAAGACAGGACCTTGTTAACTGGACAATTGAATGGAAATGCATCTGCTTAAGTAGCTGAGCTTGTAGCTATTACTGAAGCCTGTAAGATTGGCCAGTAAGAGTTAATAACAATTTTTACATATTCTCTTTATGCTTATAGAGTAGTTCAAGACTTTGGGACACTTTGGAAAGAGTGAGGTTATTTAACATCAACAGGAGCTTTTATTAAAAATGCTGATCTGATGTTATTTTATTTCCACAGTTCCTCAAGTGGTAGGACTCAGATCCAAGCTCAATGACATTTGAGACTTGGCAGCCATAGCTCAAGCTCCTCCTCTTACCCATAATCCCCATCCAAACCCTGTCTGCCACTCAGAGTAAGTCATGGTTGAAGGAGCTCAAGCTTTCAGAGAAGTGATTTTTTTTATACTATAGTTATCTTTCCACTCTTAGAGAGTAAATGACTCCAAGTCCTTAGTTGTCATCTTCCTTCCTGATAGCTAAAATAGAACTTCTTTCTAGTAGTACTGCTTTTATGTGTAGGCCTCATTCCTTCTTTCTTTCTATATAAGCTGTCCAGTATCCTTCCTACTACTATTGTTGCTTCTTTTCTTTTATCCCCTTATGTGGGATATACTTGTTACCATTGCTGGTATCTGACTTTCTTTGTATGTCTGTGCTGGTGGTGCTTCCTTCAGTCATGTCAAAAAGTGCCTCTCTGGTGGCCATAAAATCCCTAACTCCAGTGCTCATTTGAAGTGTGTATACTGTCTAGGTGCAATTTCTCTTGATGAAGATTGTGACATTTGCTTTGGGTTTAATCATAAAGCTTTGGCTGAACAAAGGAAAACATTGGTGTTGAAAGCTTTCTTCCTCTTCTTGTATGTCTCAAGCTTCCCCTTCTGCCAAGAAGCCCATTGCTAAACACAAAGGGGGACAAAGAAGAAAAGACAGCTGAAAAGGCAGTTGAGAAATCTAAGAAGCCAATGAAGTATTCCCTTGAGTGCTGTCCTTTCTTGGCTCTGCATTTATCTCCACCTCCTAAAGTTCAGACCACCTCAGATTTGACTATATCCTTAGATACAACTAGTTACTCCCCCAAGTCACCTTCTCAAAGGCACTTTGATTTCTCCCCGGAACCGAAAACTTCAAGACCACATTCCCTTTTCTGCAAGACATGCCTTATATGGCTTGAAGACATCCATCTACTTCATCATCCTTCATGTCTACTAGGAGCCTATCTGAAGCAGATGTGGCGAGAAGGATGATGAAATTCCTCCATTCCCAAATTCAGCTGTGAGTTCTTCCTGCTCCATCTCCCATTGGACCTGTGAGTTTTGGATGGTCACAGGCCCTTATTATTGCTTCTACCTCAATCCACCCCTCAGCTTCAGATACATTGGATCCAATACTTCCAGGATTGTCCATGTTGGATCCAAAGGTCCCCTTTGACTCTAGCTTCTTATCTGATCCAGCCAACTCTGACTTTGTTGGAGTTGGAGGGATCTGGGAGCTGCATCCTCAGCAAAGGATCTTGGAATTGGGGGTTTGACTCCGAGACTCTAGGAGCTATCTCTTCCCCTCAGGACTTAACTCCAACATCTGCTTCTGAAAGGGTCAGAGGGGTTCTCTCAACTATCCTTGTCAGTTACCTTCAGCTTATTCTGGGGTAGTTTTCTGTTCTATTTTTGATTCTGCCTTCCAGGCAGTGGAAAGAGTTTTTGCCACCTAAACAGAACAGGACATCCTTGCCCCCTAAGGTTCTTCCCTCCACAAATATCCTTCCTGGGTCATAAGCCTGCTTATTCTCTTATATTGGGACAGCCAGTCCATTAGTCTTGAGATTGTTCTCATCTAGGACTCCTAATGGACTTCTGAGTCTTCTCTAGATTATCCCTCATGGAAGCATAAGTGTAAGAGGAGTCACTAACAGGAGACACAGACTTTGATGAAGGGGAGGGGTCCCCCAGTTCACCTCTTGAGAAAATCTCATTCTGGGAGATCCTTGAAATTGTGATACAGAAAGGTGGATGGTCTTCCAAAGCCCCTTCCCAAGAGGAGTCAGTGTTTCTCAAGGCTTTCATAACCAACTCAGCTGCTTCCTGGGTGGTCCCCCTAGCAGATGAAATGGTGTAGCTGATTTCCTGTTCAGCATAGAAAGATCCAGATGGTAGAACCCATCTCCAAAAAGCTGGATAAATATCTAGTTGCATTCAAAGACCATAACCATTGAAGCAAGTTCCCCCACCCTGGGTCAATGCTGTGGTGGTGGCAGCAGCCACTAAGTAGTAACTTGTCAATGAATGTCATGCTGTTCACCCCCCTAACAGATTCTAGGGCCTTGGACAGATTCAGGAAGTGAATTTATGCTTCAAGCCCTCAAGTGCACAGCATGGTTTCTCCACTTCCAGTGATGGCTAGACAAGTCCAGGCTTTCTTCACTGAATTATTTGGTACACATAACACGGTTCTAGAGTGCCTTGACCAAGGAGCTTTCCAAGTCCTTTCAGGGTCCATGACTGCAGATTACAAGTAAACTAGGTCTTCCCAACTGGTCACCCTTTAGTCTCTCTGATGCTTTTGATCTTCATTATAGAGGTTGATTCTACAGCTGCAGGTTTAGGCATTACAATTACAGTTCAGAAGCAATACTGAATGCAATTATGTGATTTTTGTGGAAACTTTCACGACATCCTTCATCTATGCTCCTTTGATGGATCGACTCTGTTTGAATCCAAAGTTAAAGAGACTCTCTCCATGAATGAACAAGATGAGAAAATCCAGTCCGTAATAGGAATTTGTTTTTTTTTTTTTTATCCCCCAGTGGACCTTTTCTAGAAACCAGAAATGAGTTAGAAAGATATGGCTCTGAAATTCACAAGGGTCTTCTCAGTACTCCTATGGAGATCGATCTCCTCATGGCAGAGGGGAGAATTCTAATGGTAGGCATCACCCACATGGCAGAAAAGGCCTACAAAACCAAGTCTTCAGGGGCACATTTACCACGAAGCCTTAGCACTCCAGAAGGATTGTCTGATAGCTGCACTCTGGAGGCATTTGGGAGGGGCACTTATCTCTACACCCTGAAGTCTGGATGTCCATTGCCAATAAAGTCTGGGTCCATACTATGATTACCAAAAGGTTATTACATTCCCTCAAATAAGATCAAAAAAGGTCCCAGTATGCCACCCCAACAAAGGAAAAATGTAGCCTTAAAAGTCAAAAAGTTGCTAGGAAAAAAAATCACTCAAAAGGTCCCCCCAGGCCAACAAAGGTTGAGAACTTAAACATTTTTTTTGATATCAAAGAAAAATCAGGACCTCTGGCCAATTCTACACCAAAGCCATCTAATCTGCTTATAAAAGACTTGAAATTCCAAATAGTTCAGTCTATATTTTTGTTACTGAGGAAAGCTGATTGGATATGCTCGACAGATGTCCAGGATGTGTACTCTCACATCAAAATAGACAATTCAGGAGGTATCTTCACTGCTGGCCGGGGGCCAGTTCATGACCCTGCCCTTTGGTCTTACCACAGCTCCCAGTGTTCATCAAATGTATGGCATTGGTTGCAACTAACTCCAGATTGCTATGATCCTGGGTTTTTCCCTTCCTTGTCACTGGCTTCTCACTGCTCCCATCAAGCATCTTTTTTGACTGACATGAGGGACTACTTGCTCCATCTTTGCCTTAATCTGGGTATCACAGTCAATTACAGCCGATTACACCCTTTCTACCACTCATGTCCTAGGGTTCATAGTTGCTCACCTGAAAACAGTTTCTCAGACAGCAATGATACCTCAGTACAGATTGTTCACCTTGCAACAGGCTGCAAAATACAACTCTCGTCTCTTCAATCACCCCCAGCCAGGCTAGATTTACAGCTGCTCAGGTCTATGGCCACCTCTATAACACTTGTATCACTGCCAGGATTTTATGAGAGTGCCACAGTGGGCAATGACAATAATGCATAATCTTTCCTATTTGAATCACCGAGATTTACAAAGAACATGTGTCCTGGTAGATCCATGCCCTGTAATTCTCACAGCTGCCCCTTTGTCCCATCCTTGCACAAAGCCATGGTGACCATGGACACTTCTAGGCTGAGGGGGGACACTACAAGGGACAGATGGTTCAAGACACATGGCCTACCTTGGATAGACCAATCTGCACATCAATGTTCTACAGATGACAGCATTCCTCCTACCATTGCAGGTATTCCAAGATGTTCTTCCTCTGCAGATGATTGCAATACAGACAACATGCAAGTAGTCTGGTACATCAACAAATGGAGATGGGGTGCTGGGAAGAAATGAGTGTGTGAGTGAGTGATTTTCTCCAATCATTTTCTAATTGTGACAGTATGCAGACAGACTCAGCAGATCTATTCTATTGCCTTACAAGTGGTCTCTCAATCCATTACTGGGGAAGCTCATATTTTGCCAATAGGGTCAGCCATGCTATGATCTTTTTGCCTCTCCCCACAACTCCAAATGCAGCAGGTTTTGCTATAAGTCTCCCAGAGGGACAGCCAAAAGAGATGCTCTGATCCATGATTGGTCCCCTGTCTCTTCTATACTTATCCACCTACCCCCCATCCTGAAGTTTCTACATAAAGCATGTCAACAGAACAGCAAGGTAATCCTCATTGCCTCATTCTGTATGGTTTCCATTCCTTTGGTCTCACTTAATACACCCTCCTTGGGTACTAGGACACTCTCACACATCCAGACATCCAAGCCCTCAAGTGTACAGCATGGTTTCTCCACTTCCAATAATGGCTAGACAAGTCCAGGTTTTCTTCTCATGTTATACATATTCTCACTGCCTCCCAAAAGGACTCTACCAGGAAGATATACAAGAGCAAATGGAAAAGGTTTTCTATTTGGGCTAATGATTTCTCAGTCCCTACTCCAGTTGTCCTAGATTTTCTTGCTTCAGTTTTTCATAAGGGAGCAAGTTATTATACAATCAAGGTACAATCAGCTGCTATTTCCAGTTTTCATATTGTCAAACATCATTCCTTCCTGACATCTCTCAAATTGCGGAAAGCATTGCTTAAGGGTGCCTTTCTACTCAGATGACCTATTAAGGACCCTACACCTCCTTGGGACTTTCCAGTGGTTTTACAGATCTTGACATAGTCTCCCTTTGAACTATCAGCTAAAGTACATTTAAAATATTTATCCTGGAAAACTATTTTTCTAGGGGCTACTACATCCACCCTAGACTATCTGAACTCCAGGCACTGTCCTGTCAGACACTTTACTTCATTTTTCACAAAGACAGAATTTTTCTTTCAAACAACCCTTCCTGTTTACCAAAGGTAGCCACAGCAAAAGTGCTTTAACTGTCCATTAATTTGCCTGTCTTCTTTCCAAAATTTCCTAACAGAAATATATGCTTCATTTATTGACTGTACATAGTGCAGATTATACTTCCATAGAACTAAAGTTTTCAGAAAATCTGACCAATTTTTCATTTCCTTATGAAAGGCAAAACTAGGTCATTATTGGAGGAAGAGCAAGTTTCTTGGACTCAGTAGGCCCCAGAAAGTTCCATATTCAGACTCCTACTGGAATTCCTCCATCTTATGAAGTGCGACCCCAAGGGAGAAATCCTGTGGTGGCTAGGAAGAAAATAAAGTGTCCTCAGTGTTTGACTGACACAAAGCAGCAGAAAGACATTGACTAACACAGGCCAGTAGTTCATATGCCTCAGAATCAAGGGTCTCTGACTGTTCTGAAGGAGACTCCATCTTTCACTTTTTTGAAGGTGAACCAAACACAAGTCTTTCCATGGCTGGCTGCTTGTACTTCAAAAAAGCTGTAAAGTCCTGAGACAACTGGAAGAGTGGTTGAGAAATCTAGAAAGGATAGGCAAGCACCAGTTTAGTTTTCAGTACTGTGTGTGTCAGAGCCACAAAAAGAACTTAGAAGCCAGGGGTTGTAAGAAGATGACAGAGACTTCAAACCTATCACTGGGAAACTCCTCACAAACACTGACTGTTGGGGCTATGCCCTTACCCTAGGTTACAAGAATGCAAGGCTCTTACACAGAGGACCGTTAGCATAAGGAGGAGTGACTATGCTACAGGCTAGAAAGACATGCACATAATTGATGGTGTGGTACCCTGTACAGCAATCACCCCAGAGTCCTCAGCACACACGGCCTCTGAAGATGGGGACTGCAAAAGCACCTCAATGTGTCCAGAATTGCCAGATTTAAGGAGACCAGTGTTGTCTGCAGAACATCCTTGGTCTCCTGACCTTTCTGTCCATGACAGTTATCAACATACATCTCCAGAGGAAGATTCAAGGAGACCTTATATAAAACAGGCATACATCCTTTTATGAGCCACAAACTCCCAGGCAGATGTAGCTGTTCCTTTGATTGTCTTTGTGAAGAAACTTGTATAGTATAGACAAGAATCCACACCATGAGATAGGCTGAAGCCAAAAAAAAAAAACAATGGCATTGATGGGTTGTGTGTGGAATTTGTCTTCTGCAGAATACAGAGTTATTCATTTTAATAGTAGATTCTGAATCAGTCATGACCAGACAATGGAGAAGCAATACAGCTGCACAAAAATGTCCCAGTGGGATATTTTTCTTCTTGAAGCAGGCTGACTGGTGGAATGACAACACTGTTATTATGTATGGTAGCAAATTATGTGGCAAGGAAAATCTGAACATGGCATAGGATAATACCCCATCTTATGCCACTGATGACCTTACATGGCACTGGCCATATAAGCCCTTGGGAAGGTACCACTCTGGAAGTCAGGCTACCTCTGGGTAAGCTATCCCAAAAAGTGATGACTGCAGCAATGAAGATCATGATGAATATCAAGATTTACATGATGTGTCCCAAGTTTCTCACTTGCTCTCTTTTTACTCTAAGAGAAATAAATAATCTTAAAAGATTTATTTTATTGCATCTCAAGGGAGAAAAATTTTCAAGGAGCACTTTGCAGAAAAAAATGAGGACAACAATATGCTTTTCTTTAATTCGAGATGAATAATTAAAAAAAAAAAACACAGAGGGCACACCACTGGGCTGTTTAGCAACACATACAGCAGCATTTGTATCTAGGACTACCAAAGAAAAATGCCCAACTACTGCATTAAAGCTTTAAGATTAGTGGCTAACATGTAGATGCCATCAGGGAACAGGATGTTATGAGCAAATTAAAGTCTGTATATCAGATTAACTGCTAAAGAAATTGCATGGTGAATTAGTAAGCCTTTTGAATTTTCAGCCTTATACATCTTACTATAAGGCAGAAATAGTTAAGGACTGAAAAGAAGTAATTTTAAAGCACATTTATAAAAACCCAGGGAACCTATTCAAGGTGAACAGTTTTATTGCAGTAGTAAATTGAAGGAGATAACCACACTGAAGTTTTCTTTATATGAATTAAAGGACCTTAAGCAAACTCATCTGGCATCCATCCTACATTCAAATGTTTTACACTACCACATTATGAAAATGAATCAGGGGGTTGCAGTTAGGTGTTATCTATACTGATGTTTTAGTGCAAGTGATACTATCACACATAAATAACTTCTCAAAATGACTAGACTCAGCCACTGGCCCTTATCTTTTTAACCTAATTATTATGTATACTGCAATAAGAATTTATGCAAATGACATATAGCACTGAGAAGGTCAAATATTTGAGTATAAATATGGATTCAGCATTGTTCTTTTTATCACATACTGACAAGATAAGTAAGGGAGCATTTAAAACTATTAGCTGTATGCAATACATTATAACCCGAGAAGCATAGGGATGATGCTTGGCCTGTTTTCAAGTCTGATGAGATTCAAGATAGATTATGGAAGTACAAAAGCTGCAGACGACTATAAAAATGAGAACATGACTAGGCTTCTTTATTCTAAAAGCAGCAATAGATAGGGTTTGTTCTCCCAAAGGCAATGAATATTCCAGGTGACCATAAAAGTGTGTATAATATAAAGTGTGAACAATTTTTCCTCCACCATATGGGACAATTTTATTTACATCTCTGTCTGTCTTTGTTTTCCATAAAGGTAATGTCTCATGGGGTTGGGTCTCAAATGGGAGGTCTTATAAGAAAGGTACCTTTTAAAAAAGCTTTAGAAATTTTCAGTGAGGCTATAGGAATGTCCTTACATCCAGGCTGAAAATATGAAATAGCCACCATCTTGACTTTGATGGTGGAAAAGCTGGAATCTTTATCAGAGAGTTCATATGAGAATTCTAGTATGACCATGTCAAAAATAAGAACAAACTGAAAAAAACAAAACTATAACGGCCAATGGAAACACTACTCCCGAGTATTAACAACACAAGCTTTTAATAAACAAACCTCCTGATAAGTGCTTTTGTTCTGCTTTACAAAACTTCATCAGATAATTACAATCAACTCCAAGTCCAATTAAATATTCTAAGATTATGTGATCCAAATCCATTCTTTTTCTTAAAGATACATAATTTAAAATCTGCTGCCCTAAATATCAAGCATTACCTTCACAAATTGAAGGAAAATAATGCATTTAATAATATACAATATAACTCTCACCCTTAATTAAAAAATGCTAATAAGAAATATATAGCGTAAAACGTGTTAATACCAAATACACAAATACAAAATGAATATTTATGAATATTTTACAAGGATTTTTTAAAAATAATTTCATGAGTACTTAATTTTAACCACTGATAATCCTGTACATAAAAATAATGTTAAGTTCTCTTATTTAAGTTGTATAAAAACCTTTATCTAGTGGTGGTCCTTAACTTCAGTAATGGGGCTATACTGATATATTCATTCAGCCCTGGCCAAACAAAAGAATTATGTTCAAGCTGCCAATACAGCTTCTTTACTTCAAGCCAGATAGGCCAAGGACCACCCCTCCCCTTATGTGGGACCATTTCTATCACCACAAATTTAAAATGGTGTTCAAGAAATTCAATAATGTTTCACCAAAGCATTAGTGTTTTTTTTTTATTATGAATATCATATTGATGCTTGTATATCCTATCATGGAGCCTCCACTCTGTTTTACCCACATTAAAGGATTTACAAAGTTGGCATAACTCCAAATATACTAAACCTCTACTGTTATGGTTGTATTTCTCTTTTAATAAAAATATTTTCTCTCCAACTGTAACCCAATCCATTTCCAAAATAAATTTACAATTGCAAGAACCACATTTTAACATTCCATGGATACCTCTAAACTGTGTATGTTGATTCTCCAAGATGCTCTTTATATTTTTACCTCTTTTATAAACTACATGGGGGCTTTCCCCCAATCTGTTACTCATTATATTGGTTTCCTTAATAATTACCCAATTCTTTTTCAGAATATCCTTTAAACCATCCAGCTTATATGCTGTAGTAAAAGCTCTGGAATAGTCTAACAGATGTTCCTTAACTGAAACACTGTATATAATATTTTCATTCACAGCCCTTGTTGCCTGTGATAATGGCAAAAAAATTACCAATATTCCACTTATATGTAACTTCTTGAACAAGTTCCTCTGTAATACTTCTTGGATAACCCTTACTAAGAAACATATTAAGAAGATTATCACATTCTGCTATAAACTCACTATCCGCCGTTATCATCCGTGATGCACAGACTAAATGTCCTTTAACTACAGCCCATTTTTGATGGAAGGGATGCCCACTACAAAAATGTAAAATGTTGTTTAACTACAGCCCATTTTTAATGGAAGGGAAGCTCACCAAAAAAATATAAAAAAGTGTTGGAATGACAGAAATCTATCAGATTCTAGAGCCTTTTGAACTGTGTCATTACCAAAACTAGAGGCGAGCAATTGATTGGTTACCTTCTGTGATCCCCCTCACTGTTTACGCTGTTGTTTCAGTCTTAGGGGTCCACTGGAGTTCTTCCAATTCCCGTTTCGTAATGGATGACATATTCATATTTCTGATATCCCCCTGATTGTAATGCTTTTAGTTCAACTGATCAGATCTTCGCACCTGAAAATCCGAATTATCTGCTGAAGCATTATATGTTTCATGATTATTAATTTCAGGAGAGTGTGCTGTATCATGTTTCTGAATATTATCATTATTATTTTTAGCATTATTAGCAAATATACTACCTCAAACTTGTGAGTCAGGGGGCTGAGGATGTGTACCATGTTGATAGTCCACCCGGTCTCCCTCCAGTTTCTTTAATTGAATGCCTTTTAACTTCTGCAACTGTTGGTCAATGCTAACAAAAATACAAGTGTGTTCCACGTTGTTGCTCATAATTCAGGTGTTGAATATTATTATTGTTTAGTACATGGACTTCCTTTGTTAATGTCTCAATCCAAGCTGTGTTATACTTAATAATCTGCATGTATTTACAACCCTGCTCATCAAAGAGGGCCAGTAATTCTTTATGTAAAGGAGAATTCTTCTCCAATCCCATCGGAAACTGGCAAGATCTTAAACCTTTAGGCACATATTTTAATTGGATATTTTCCATAAAATAGGCACTCTAATTGAAGTTTTTTCAACTTCAAAAGTTTGTAATCCAATTAATTTAACAAGTCCAATAAATTGTATGAAGATCGAACATTTTGACTATAAAAAGTAAAGGCATCCTCAAGCCAATCATTCAGAACCAGCATCTCCCCACCCCATATCCGAGGTCTTACTGGTTCAATAGTTTGTTGAATAAATGAAGAATTATGATGTTCGTACAAATTATCACTTTCTCCAATGTTAAAATTTTGGTTACTAGAGTTAGTAACATCTGACCCATTAGTCTGTTGCATGTTGGAAGAATTAACAGGGGCTATAACATCTAATCTTTGCGTTAACTGCTGGATGAGTAAGGTGAGCTTTCCTACTGAATGCTGCAAATCACTCATTGTAGGATCCGTGAATAAAGAAGAGGTAGGAAATAGCAATACATTAGCCATACCAAAACACAAATCAACTAAAACCACATCAAAAATAAGAACAAATTGAAAAAATAAAAAGGTAACAGCCAATGGAAACATTACTCCCAAGTATAAAAAAACACAAGCTTTTAATAAAACAAACCTCCTGATAAGCACTTTTGTTCTGCTTTATAAAATGTCATCAGATAATTACAATCAATTCTAAGCCCAATTAAATGTTCTAAGATCATGTGAGACAAACCCATTTGCTTTCTTAAAGACACAATTTAAAATCTGCTGCCCTAAATGTCAAGCAGTGCTCGATTTCTGGATAATAGACTTAAAGTAATGGTTTACGCTAAAAAACATATTTGCTGAGACACTTGGCACTTCTTGGAGAAGAGATTAATGACTTAGAATTTGATATGGATGACTTTTAACAACTGACGTGTGTAATTTATATACTGTTGTTCCACAACTTAGGGTATCCTGGTTTTCAGAATACTTGATGAAAAAAGGTCTTCCCCAGGACAAACACATACGAAGAGTTGTTGGAAATAGTACTGTTTATTAACTACATAGTGTTTGATGGTAAATTTTATTTACAAAACAAGTGGTGACCATGAGATCCCCCTGTGGATCCCTTTTGGCTACTAGTGTTATGTTGGAATGGCAGTCTAGACTTATATTCGGATATGCTTATGAATCTAATTTAAAACCTTACCTCTGGTACCTGGATGGCATTTTTATTCTGTGGAAAGGGAGTAAATCTCATGCTTTGAAATTTCTTGAATATATTAATTCCACTACTACTACTACTTCTTCTTTCAGCTTATCCTGGTTAGGGGTCACCACAGCGGATCACCTGTCTGCTCATGATTGGCAGTGGAGTTTTATGGTGTCAAGTTGCCAGCCTGGCCCCCAACCTTCCACAGAAGGCACACACGCTCTCACGCCTAGGGCCAATTTAGAATGTCCAATCCACCTACAGCATGTCTTTGGGATGTGGGAGGAAACCAGAGCACCCAGAGGAAACCCACGCAACCACAGGGAGGACATGCAGCCTCCGCACAGAAGGCACCCCAGCCGAGAATCAAACCGGAGAACCTCTTGCTGTGAGGCGGCAATGCTAACCGCTGCACCACTGTGACCACCCCTGAATATATTAAATCCACTACTGACTTTTTATGCTTTAGTCATAGCATTGAGGAAAACAGTACCACTTTCCTAGATGTATGTTTGATTAAGGATCTAGGATCTGACAGACTTCTGTAAAACATTTATCATAAGCCCACCTATTCCAACACTTTTTTGCATTTTTTCTAGTGGACATCCCTTCCATCAAAAACAGGTTGCAGTTAAAGGACAATTAGACTATGCATCACAGATGATAATGGCAGATAGTGAATACTGTGATAATCTTCCTAATACGTTTCTTAGTAAGGGTTATCCAAGAACTATTATAGAAGGACTTGTTCAGGAAGTTGCATACAAGCAGATTATTAGTATTTTTTCACCATTGTTATCACAGATTATAAGGGCTCTGAATGAAAATATTATATACAATGAGTCAGTTAAGGAACAACTTGTGTTAGAGTATTCCACAGCTTTTATTACAACATATAATCTGGATAGTTTAATAAGGGACATTCTGAATAATAATTGGGTAATTGTTAAGGAAACCAATACAATGAGTTAGAGATTGAGGGGAAGGCCCCTGTGTAGTTTATAAAAGAAGTAAAAAAATATGAAGTGCATCTTTGAGAATCAGCATACACAGTTTAGCAGTATCTGTGGAATGTTAAAATGTGGCTCTTGCAATTGTAAATTTGTTTTGAAAATGGATCATGTTACAGTTGAAAAGAAAATATTTTTATTAAAAGAGAAATACAACTGTAACAGTACAGGTTTAGTATATCTGGCCTTATGCCATTTTTTTAAATCCTTTTGTGTGTGTAAAACAATGCAAAGGCTCAGTGATAAGATATATGAGCATCAATATGATATTCGTAATAAAAAAGTAATGCTTTGGTGAAATATGTTACTAAATTTCCTGAACATTTTAAATTTGTGGTGGTAGAAATGGTCCCACATAAGCAGAGGGGTGGTCCTTGGCCTATCTGGTTTGAAGTAAAAAAGCTGTATTGGCAGCTCGAACTTGATTCTTCTGTTTGGCTACGGCTGAATGAATATATCAGTACAGCCCCATTACTGAAGTTAAGTATCACTACTAAATACAATTTTTTATACAACTTAAATAAGACAACATAACATCACTTTTTATATACAGGATTATCAGGGGTTAAAATCAAATATTCATGAAATTTATTTAAAAATTCTTAAAAAATATTAATTTGGTATTAACACTTTTTAATATATTTATGTTTTATATTAATATTTTTTAATTGAGGGTGAGAGTTATATTATATATTAGTAAATGCGTTATTTCCCTTCCCTTTTCTTTCAATTTATAAAGGTAATGCTTGACATTTAGGGCAGCAGATTTTAAAAGATGTGTCTTTAAGAAACAGAATGGTTTTGTATCTTAGAATATTTAATTGGACTCAGAATTGATTGTAATTATCTGATGAAGTTTTGTAAAGCAGAACAAAAGCACTTATCAGGAGGTTTGTTTTATTAAAAGCTTGTGTGTTTTATACTCGGGTGTAGTGTTTGCATTGGCTATTACCTTTTTATTTTTAAGAATTCTAGTATGAACAGAACAGGTGCTGAAAAAGGATCAAGTCCTTTGATAGGGCCCAAATAGAAAATCTTTTCCATTTGCTCTGGTAGTATCTTTCTAGTGGATGTTTTTTGAGAAGTAGAATAAGTACTGATTACTGCTGGGGGAAGCCTGGTATCACTGGCTATATTTAAAATCGGAGGAACAAAGCAGTTAACTTCATGGACTTCTGGTCTGGAGGAGGCAGTCCAAACAGGTGTGTCAGTAGGTCTGGATAGTGCTCCAACATTCACAGGAGCTGTACTAGTAGAGGCCATAGATAGGCAAACCATGTCTGCCGGTGCCAAAATGGGCAATGAGGATCATCCTGGCCTTGCACTGTCTTGCATTCTGTATGAATGTTCAATGAGGTAAAGGAGGAAAGGCATACGGGAGAACCAGGGGCCAAATGGTGACCACAGCATTGCTCAGTGACTGACCCTATGGAGGGATCATTGCAAACTGCATGCTGTATTTGTTGTTGAGATAAGAGGCAAAGAGGTTGGCCTCAGTGACTGAAGATCAAGCGAGTCACTGCACAACTGAGCAACCACTCAGTTCTTGCTCAGTCTATGTGCTAACACACTGGTTAACCCAGGAAGTATACTGCTAGCAGAAAGTGGTATGAAGTCATCGCCCATTGTCAAACTGTCTTGGCCTATCAATACAGAGGATTACTTGTTGATGTACCATACCACTGCCATGTTGTTTGTCTGTATGGAAACCACACCATTGAGGAGTAGGTCCAAAATGCCTGCAATGCTAGGAGGACCGTCCTCAACTCCAAGACACTGATGTGAATCGTGACTTCTAGGGATGACCATGTACCTTAGAACATTCTCCCCTCGAAGTGCCCCCTCACCTTAGAAGGGAGGCATCTGTGTTTACTATTGCTAGTGGTTAAACTGAATGGAAAATACACCCCTCAGATACTACTGGACATGTTACCTACCAAGCAATGTGTTGTCTAACTTGAGTAGTTTGAATCTGCATGCAAAGGATGAATGGACTGAGACCACTGTACTGCTAAAGTCCATTGCTGTACTCTCATACAGATCTGGCTAGAGGATCCATCAGAACCGTGAATACCATTGGGCCTAAAGACACAGAACGAGCTTTGCTGGTGGTGATGGTTAATGTAAGACTTGTATGGCTGTGAGGAAAAGTGAAAAAACTCTGGGCTGGGGGAGGCTATCTGAAGGTTGGTATCTAAATAGCATCCTATAAACTCTATATTCTGGACTGGAGTCAGGTCACACTTTAGTAGATTCACAGTTATCCCCAAGTTCAGTAACAACTGGAGCAATTCGTCCAGGTGATGCAGCAGTAGATGCTCAGAGGAAACATTCAGGAGCCAATTGTTGGGATATGGGAAGATTAGGATCCCCAGCAGAAGCAGGTGTGCTGCTACTACTGCCATGATCTTGCTGAACACCCTGGGGTCTATGGTGAGACCAAAATGCAGACCTTGGAATCGGTAGTGAATGGCTCGCAGTCAGAAGCAGGGAAATCTCCTGGAGTGTTTTGCTATCTTGATATGATAGTAGCTGTCCTGCAGATCTTTGGAGTACATCTAATCATCCTTCCTCAACAGAGGTAAAATGGACTAAATTATGAGAACCCAGACTTTTGTCTGTTCCACAACTGGTTTAGGGGTCTGTGGTCCCCTGTTTTGGTGGGGGAGGTAATTCTATCACTAAGGGAGTTGAGGTAAGAAGTCTGTGATTTACAGAACCATACCTTCTTCTCTGATCTCAGATTACTAGAGAAGGATACTTGTGGGGTTGAGAAGTGTACTACCATTACAGAGAGGGGCTTTCCATACAGCTGACACCTATTGAGTGTATCTAACTTTAGGTCCAAAAAGAGTTGAGCCACTGTAATGGCCATTCCCAAAGGACAAATTGAAGCCTTCAGCAACATTACAAAGATGCAACCAGGTGTGGCAGATCATGGTAATGCCAGTACTTGTTGCTTTGGCCATGCCATCAGTTGCATTTGAAAGCAATTGCATGGCCATATTTGAGGTGGACTGTAGGGCAGAAAGCTGAGAGTTCAGTGTTTTCTGGACATAGATAGGCAATACCTACTGAGAGGTACTTAATGATTTCTTTGGTCAAGTTTGGAATCTGGTTAGTTGAGCCAAATAATTCAGCAACCTGCGGGCGAAAGTCATTGATGCAGAAGTCCACTTCCCAAATCTGTCCATCACACTAGACTCTCTGCTATGGGGTGAACTGTAACTTTCTTCTGATAGCTCTTTCCTATCAGCTGCTGCTACCAGCAAAACATCTACCAATGGACCCTTGCCTCACTGTTTCCTGTCCTTAAGAGCAGCTAAGATGAGATTCATTTTACGAGGGATGGGCTCAACCACATCAAGGTTCTTCCATGCCCTTTCAGCCATAAAATCAATCAGGGAATCAACAGGTGGGTACCATAGGAAGTGGGGGGGTACAATGGGCAGTACCCGATACCTATCCAGGGGACAGGACTAGGATAACTCCAAGGTGGATTTGCATCTTCAAAAACTTCATCATCCTGTTGACATCTTGCTCTGTGAGACTGAGATAAACGAGTAGATGACACCACCAATTGTGGCTGGAGTACTCCTCTCCTGAAGAATAGGGGAGTGCAATAGAGGACTCACCAGTTCTTGAGAGTATCTAATTCTTGGGGATGGAGATCGGAGCTGAGGAGTGGTTGATCCAATCTGATAACATTTTTCAGGTTGGGTCCGAGCAAAGATGTCAGCTCCAGACAGCTCTTTTTAGCAGTTTTGTAGAGATTTACTCTTTTCCTTCTCTGTTTTGTCCTTTCCCTTATCTGTATCCTTTTTTTCTCTTGCCTCTTATCTTCAGTTTTTAAGCTTATCATGTTTCTTAGAAGGGGAAGAAGCAGAGGTTGAAGCAGTAGCCCCTCTCTCTGCTGGAAGAAGCCCTTTTAGAAACAACTTGTCCCGTCTAGTCTGAAGGGCTCTAGCACTAAAGGCAGCACAGAACTGGCAGACTTTATCCAGACAGGCAGCACTCAAGCAATACATACATTTAAGTGTGTGGATCATGAGGTGGGAGTTTATGATCGCACTCTCAACATTTTTATGAATTCAGCAGAAGCCTGTAGAGAAAAGCTCCATGCAATTATACAAATTTTTAAAAGCATATTTTACAGAAAAATTAAAAATTAACACATTTTTACAGATATACTCATTTTGTACACACAGTATTTGTAAGTACAAATATAGAGAACACATACTGACACAGTCTACTGGCAAGATTTCAGTTTTACAATGATACCCCGGTATCCAAGAATGAGATTAATATTGCCTATGGTAGAACTGACTCCCTGCTAGAGGAATATTTAGTAGAAAACAGAATTGATGGAAAAACATTCCATTTTCTTAAGCAAGATAATCCTGTCATTCCTAATGTGTTTGGAACACCTAAGGTATATAAGAACATCAAAGATCCACCTTTTAGACCCATAGTTGCTACAAGAGGTTCAAAAACACACCCATTAGCAGTATATATAGATCACTGGACCAAAGAAATTGTGGAAAAAATGGACCATTTGATTAAAGACTCATGGGTGTTTTTGAGTAAACACAGAAGATATGGATAGAAAATGATAGTTTTCTGACCATTGATGTTAAAGATTTATTCATCAGTAATCCGAGAGTTGAAGGGCACCAGTATTTTGGAGACAGTTTGTATAAATTTTCGACCATGAGAGGTGATAAAATTTCACTTGTTTTGGAACTAATGGAAATGGTACTTGATCATAACTACCTTCATTTCCAAGGTGAATATTACCAACAGACTAGTGGTGTAGCAGTGGGGTCAGCCTGTGCCCCTATATATGCCAATTTAGTTATGTTAGAGTGGGAACACCATTATGTTTTCAACAGCCCCTTCATGAACAATATACGTCTGTATGTTAGGTTTTTGGACAATATATTTGTTCTGTGGTTGGGAGGGGAGGAGAGTGTTCACTCCTTCATGCAATACATCAACGGTACGACTACTTTTTTCAAATTTACCTACATTTGGGGAAAAAGAAAACATTAACTATTTGGACACTACTATATCTTATACAAATGAAGGCTTTAAATCCAGGATTTACAGAAAAAAACACCTGGTGTACTAGTTATTTGCATTTTACTAGTAACCACCCCACATTCCAGAAAAAAAGTTTGGTTAAGTGACAAGCGGAATAGCGAGTATGACTTCTGATCAGAAGGAACTTACAAGAGAGTTTGATAATTTGAAAGAAATGTTTGCGGATAGGGGATACCCTACGAATTTTGTTCAGAATATTTAAGTGTAGAGAGGTTGGGGTACCAAGTATAAGGCACATTTAGGTAGACCTTTACAGGTTTCTAACAACTCAAGGGATACAAGGAAATACCAAAAAGCATGTGTAGTGGAGTTTAATAGTTTTACTACTATTAACATTATTAGGGAAAATTGGAGTATGTTCAAAGTTAATAAGGAATTACATAACGTAGTAGGAGATGAGCCCATATTTTCATTTAGGACTGGTAAAAACTTGAAAAGTGAATTTGAACAGGTAAAAGTTAAGAATATTAAGAACAAACAAGGTACCACCTCCTGTGGAAGATGCAGATATTGTCCATATATAATAAAGGAAGGTATTCTGCATTTACAAAATGGGTTAAACAGCACTGTATTTTTTTGTAAAGGTAATGTATTTGGCTGTGTGTGGGGGATGTACAGCATTTTATATAGGGAAAATGGACAGGGTCCTGAAAGATAGGATATACGAGCACCTACATGATATTAAGTCTAAAAAAGAGACAAGTGCCTTATATAAACACACTTTCAATTGCATCTCCCCTAGCAGTTTTAAAATTGGGATTATAGATATTGTAAAAACAAATATCAGGGGAGGAGACATAAGGAATATTTTACTGAATAGAGAGCTTAGATGGCAGCTCAGGTTAAAATCTAGTACACATCCAGGATTAAATGAATACATTTCAATTAAACCTGTATTATCGTTGAAAGCCCCACAAATTTAATAAATCTAACATAATTAATTGCAAAATCATCAGCATGCATACATTTAACCTAGGGAAGGTTTTAGGAAAGGGTCAACCTAAATGCTGGTTTTCAGCAGTGAATATGTTCTACTGATTGTTATTTAATCAATTTAATTTTAATTGTCTAAGTGATTTTAATTTGTTAATTGCTTGTGATATATAAGGGAGTTGATTTTTAAAGATGGCATCTGATGAAGTCTTGTGCTCAAGATGAAAGCACTTATTTTTGCCTGTTTGTGGATTAAATATTTCTTACTACACCACGGAAGACTGGACCTTTTACATATTCATTTATCAGTTTTACAATGAGATTAGATACAGGTAAAATTTTAATTAGGTTCAGATAGCAAGAAGTACATGAGCAAAGAACATTATAAGCTTATCTTAAGATATTCTTTTTAGCTGAAACATTTTATATGTTAGAGTTGTTAGATATAGCTGCAGAATGAGTGAGTTATAACAGTAACAACTATAACAGATCAATGTTGGTATAGTAATTTGAGTAAGAAGTATATGTAGAAGGATAGAAAAGGTAAAGCAGGATGCATCAGAAAAACAGTACAGTTTATGATATATGGTGTGAGCAAAAAAAGATTGGGTGAGAGGAGTTTTGTTAGGGTATAGAAGGTAGGTTGTGGAAATGTGTGAACATGGGAGAGGAAAAGGGGTAGTATATATACTTTTGTGTGAAAAATAAAAATGTGAAGTTTTCATTTGTTCTTCAACCTGAGGGACTCTGATCCGACTCATCCTCATACTTCAGCTTCGGATCCACCCTCCAAGCTCCTCCCCTACCCATAATGTCTCTGTCTCCCTCCTCCCCTCAGATCTCATTTGCCGTCCATTCAAACAGCAGCATGATCCATTAGCTCCAGGGTTTCCTTAATGGGTAAGTGACAGTTTTTCTTCTAGCTGGTTTCATCTCTACTCCCTTTCTCGTAATTTCCCCCCCTATCCCTTCTAGCACTCAAGTGTCAGTTCTGTTTCCCCCAAAAAATCAAACCTCCTTTGCTTCCACTCTCATTCTCTCTTGCCTCTGTCAGTGAGCGTGTGTGTGTGTGTGTGTGTGTGTGTGTGTGTGTGTGCATGTTTCCTTTAGCCATGGCAGAGACCCCAAAGCTGGGCTTTAGGAAATGCACAGTGTGTGGCCATAAACTCCCCCTTCGGATGGTCACACATTGTGTGTGGTATGCCTATGTGTGCCACACCTAGACACCTACTGTTTGATCTGCGTAGGCTTTAACCCCTTGCATTGATTGACAGGAGGAATAAGCTAATTCTCAAAGGCCTCCTTCCCCCTTCTTCTGAGGCCTCCACTCCATCTTCCTCCACCCCAGCCTGTTGGTCTCAACCTCCCGCCAAGATGGCGGGGGATAAACATCACCATAAGGAGTGGGACAGGCCTAGAAAGTGGTCCTCTGATTGCTCTTCCTCGGCCAAGCCTCCGGCCAAAACCCACCTGGATCCAAGCCCGGGCTCCCCTCGGCTTCAGTCTCCTGGATTCTCACTGGTCACTCAGGCTCAGTCTCCCTTCTCAGACTCTCCCCAGTGCCAGTCCAGGCTCAGGTCTGTGGCATCCTCCATCTGGTCCTCTCATAGTCTGTTAGAAGCCAAGGTGGACAGGATGATATGGAAATTCATCTGAGCCCAGATCCAGTTGGGAGTCCTGCCTGCTCTGTCCCCCTCCAGGGCCGGGCCATACAGTAGTCTTCCTTCTTGTCAATTACTCCTTCTCTGATCTGACTCCCAGTTTTGGATTCATTGGGTCCAAGGTTTCCCGGTGTCAAGGGGTTCCAGGTACCTCGACACCGACCACTGCCCTGAGTGGTTCGGCTCTGACCATTTTGGAGCTGACTGACTCTCGGAGCTGAAGCCTCAGTGTCCTGAAGGGATAGTATCGACTTTGAGGATTTCAGAGTTCTCTTCCTCTCAGAGTTTCAGCATTGGGAGGCTTGGCTCCAGCTCCTCTCTTGGCTCAGGGTGCAGCAGATCTGGCCTGGTCATCCCAGCTTTATGGATGCATTCGCCTTCTGCCTGGAGAGGGTCTTCTCCGCCCCATCAAGACCCTTGACACTTTCCTCCTCAGAGTCCATCTTGGCTCCCTCTCATTCCGGGCCAGAGTCTGCCATCCTGCCCCCCCTCAGGGACAGCCTGTTGTGACTTCGCCCCAGGAGTTTCCCCCCTGGGACTCCCCAAGGCTTCCCAGTCCTCCTAAGAATTTCCCCCTGAAGAGCCCCCTCTGAAGCACACGTGCAACAGAAGGCACTTTGCCTCCCCACTGGAGTCCCTTACAGAAGGTATCGATTTGGAGGAAGGGGAGGGGCTCCTCTCCATCACTCCCAGAAGATGTCTCCTTTAGAAACATCATGGAAATCCTGGATTAACGTGGTGGGTGGTCTACCCAAAAGCCCAACCCAGATGAGTCGGCATTCCTGGAGGCTTTTGACACAGGACCCTCTACCTCCTGGGTGTCCCCTTCTGTGGATCTGATTTCATCTAGGGCATGGAAGGAACCAGATATGGTTGAGCCTATCCCCAAGTGCCCAGACAAAGTACTCAGCTCTCCCTCAGATAGACAGCATTGGTCAAAAGGGTCCCCAGTTGATGCCATGGTGGTTGCGGCTGCCACTAAGAGATCACACAGCAGAGCTCTACAGTCCATACTTCAGACAGGGAGTCTCGGACAATGGACCATTTTGAGAAGTGGACTTATGCTTCAGCTTCATTTGCCTTATGTGCGCTGAATTATCTGGCACATGTCATCAGACTGCAGAAGGACCTGGTCGAAGAGATCGCTGAGTCTGCCCCAGGGTCCATGTCAGCAAAGGAGAAAAAGGTGTTCTCTTCCTGTATGGCCATCCTTGCATCTGTCTGGAATACTTCCACGAGGCTCCTGTTGTACACTACGGAAGGGATCTCTAGAGTTGCTGGGACAGGTGTTGCCATCAGGCATCTCACCTGGCTCCGGCTTTGTGCTTTCTCAGAGCCCTTCAAGGCATCATTCACAAATGCCCCCATGATGGTTCTACCCTTTTTGGTAAAATGGTTCGGGATACCTTAGTTCAGAGTGAGAAGGATGGGAAGACCTTGTCTGCCGTTGGGATTCACTTAACCTGGCAATGTTCCTTCTTTAGGAATCAGTGTGGGGTCAAGAAGATGTGGTTCTGGAAATCTCAAGGCTCTTCCCCAGGACACTCAGGATTTGCCTTCCCTTAAAGGCAGAGGGGGATATGACAGATGACATCCCCATGACAGAGGGGGCCCAAGGAAACAAGGGTCTTGGGATCCCTTCCTGGACAGACCCTTGCAGCAGCCCTGAAGGGTTGCCAGACTGCTCATCCCTGGAGGCAGTTGGGGGATGCCTATCTCTGCATCCAACAGCCTAGGAGTCCATCACCAATGATCGCTGGGTTTTGCAGTTAATATCTAGAGGATACTCAATCCCCCTTTATTCATCTCCCAATCCCTCCCAAACACCTCTCGGACATTCCACCCGCACAACAGGAGACAGCAGCTATAGAAATTTCCCAGCTGCTTGAAAAATGAGTCATCCAGCACCCCCCCCCCCCCAACCAGTCCGGATTAGAACTCTATTCCAGATCCTTCTTAATGCCAAAGAAAACAGGGGACTTAAGACCCATTCTGGATCTTTCAACCCTGAACCTGTCGGTCACCAAGATGAAATTCTTGATGGTCATCCTTCAATCTATTCTGCCTTTCCTGCAGATAAATGACTGGCTGTGTTTGGTGGACCTCCAAGATGTGTACTATCATATCAAAATGAACAGGCACTCTCAGGGGGTCCTCTGCTTCTGGCTGGAAGCCAGTCATTTTCAGTTCAGAGTGCTCCCCTTTGGGCTCACCACTGCCCCTGGGTGTTCACCAAAGTGATGGCAGTAGTGGTGGCTCACCTGCCACATCAGGGATTTCACATCATCTACCTAGACAATTGGCTCCTTTCCGCTCCCTCCAGGCATCGACTGATTCAAGCCAGGGATTGCTCAATACCTGGGTTAACCATAAACTTCAACAAATCGCAGCTGGCACCAATGCAGGTTCTCAATTTCATAGGGGCTCAGATAGATACTACACAGGTCAAGGTCTTTCTGCCTCCAGACAGACTATTATCAGTCCAACATCTATCAGTTACATCTTTCAAGCAAAACTCCCCCTCAGCAGATTCTGTTCTTTGGGCATTGGGGTCCATGGTGGCCACAGTCACTCTCATTCCAACAGCATGTTTTCAGAGAATTCTCCAATGGACCTCAGCTGTTCAGTGGTCCTTGCTAGAACTTCCCTTGTCACATCATGTTCAACTGTCACGTGTTTGCAAGGACTCCCCTCTTTGGTGGCTTCAATCCCCGGCTCTCCTTCAGGGCTGTCCGTTTGTTCTTCCTTCCCCCATGACCACAGCCACCTCCCTGCTTTGGTAGGGGGGCATTGCATTGGAAAGATGGTCCAAGGTGCATGGTCCTCTCTGGAGATCCATCTGCATATCAATATCCCAGAGATGAGGGTGATGCTTCTGTTGTTGCAAGCTCTACATGCTTATTTTTCTCTGGGGGCAATTGCCATACAGACGGACAATATGTCAGTAGTCTGGTACATCAACAAACAGGTGGGACCAGGTCTTATCTCCTTTGTCGCAAAGCCATGAGATTGTAGGAGTGGGCCATCTCTACTGGCCATTATCTGGTGGCAACACACATTCTGTTGAGGTCCAACATTCTATTCTGATGCTTTATGGGTGGTCTCTGAATCCTTCAGTAGCGGAACAGATCTTTCTAAGGTGGGGTCAGCCTTGCTACATCTCTTCGCCTCTCCTTCCAACATGAAGTGCAGCAGGTATTTCGCTCTGAACCCCCCTCTGGGGGAGCTCCCCTGAGATGCTGTAGTTCATGCTTGGCCCCTTGTTCTACTGTATGCTTCCCCTCTGCTTCCCCTAATTTTCATGTTCATTCAGAAAGCTTGATGGCTGGGGAGCTCAGTGATCCTCACTGCCCCTTTCTGGCCTCACCAAGTTTTGTTCCTTTCTCTGTGGTCTCATGCAGTGTGTCCACCTTGGACACTAGATCCAGTTCTGGATATGATCACACATCCTTCTGGGATCCCTTACCCAGACAGCCTGAAGCTCATGGCTTGGCTGCTTCAGTTCCCATGATAACGAGGACTCCCAGGCTATCTTCTCCTGTTAAGATCTTGGTGGCAGCTCACAAATCTTCTACACATAAGGTTTATTCAAGTAAATGGAAGTGTTTCTCAATCTGGGCTCTTCAGCATGATCTGGATCCTTTCACTGCGCCAGTCCTGGCTATTCTGGAGTTTTTGGTGGATATTTTTAATTGTGGTGCTACCTTTTCTACAGTTAAGGTACAACTGGCAGCTATCTCTAACCTTTATAGGCGAGAATTTGTCTTCTTTGGCTTCTTCCAAACCTTGCAAGGCCTTTTTGAAATGTAATTTTCTCCTCAGGCCTCTGGTTAAAGACCCCATGCCCCCTTGGGATCTCACATTAGTATTGCAGGCCCTGGTTTCTTCTCCTTTCAAACCAGCGGCCACAGTTGAGTAGCAGTTTCTTTCATGGAAGATGGCCTTTTTGGTTGCGATTACCTTAGCCAAGAGAGCATCTGAGATCCAAGCCTTATCTATCAAGCCCCCTCACATGGTATTCCACAAAGATAGGGTGTTGCTGCAGACTAATCCATCATTTTTACCGAAGGTTAGCATCCAGGTCATCAATTTGCCAGTTTTCTTTCCAAATTTCCAAAATAAAGGAGAGTACAAGTTGCACTTCCTTGATGTTCACAGGTAATTGCATTTCTATTTACATAGAACAAAATCCTATTGTAAGTCTAATAAACCCTTTGCATCATTTTCTAAACCTTTCCTTGGTAAGTTAATTTCTAAAGTTGCCATTACTCGATTGATTTCTGAATGCATCTTGGCCTATCGAGCCAAAGGGTTATCTCCTCCAGGGCATGTCCGGGTGCATTCCACCAGGTCTGTGACTTCTGCTGCCTTTTGGTCTAGGGTCTCCTTAGATAAAATCTGCACTGCAGCAACCTGGGCTTCTCCACACACATTTATCTCTCATTATAAAATGGATCTTCTTTCCAGGGGCAGGGCATCATTTGGCTCTGGAACATCCTTCCATGAGTACCCTCCTTGGATTTATTGTGAGCTGGGGACTCTGTCCCTCAGGTTGGAGATCAAATGAAAACAACAACTTCTGATACAGACATTATGTACTCACCATAATGTTTCATCTGAGTTGTTGCTTTTCGTTTGTCTTCAGCCATCCCTACCTCCTTCCCCCTGCCTTGTGTGGGCTGCATAGTGTACAGGGTGGAAAAGTCTTAGCCACTCCATTTTGACGTGTTTTTTCTCATGCTAGACTATGTATGGGCACATTGTTTTAGATGGATATGCTGCTGTTTATGTGACCAACTCGATCTGAGGGGAGGAGAGAGACATTATGGGTAGGGGAGGAGCTTGGATCCAAAGCTGAAGTATGCAGCCTAGACAGATCCATGCCAGATCAGAGTCCCTCAGGTTGATGACAAATGAAAAGCAACAACTCAGATGGAACATTATGGTGAGTACATAACTTTTTATGTACTCACCATAGCTATGCATCTGTGTTGTCTATTTTCACTCTTCCTCAATGTACGAGTCTTGAATATGATCCTTGGTTCAGACTTGGCCATTCTCTTTAGATTCTTGAATCAGACTCTCAAGCTCCTCCCTTTACCCAAAATGCCCCTTGCTTGCCAGATTATCTCAGATTGAGTTTGCTGCTGCTAAATATGCCTGAAGGCATGAATACATACAAAAATAATTATAATTACAACAAGAAACACAATACAGATAGAGTAGGAGATAAGACTGTGAGCAATGGTTCCCATTACCTTATCAGGTCACTCCCAAAGAGATAAGGATGGGGGAAGGAGGGTGGGGAGCTGCATAGTTATGTTGAATACATAACTATATTTGTTGTCATTTAATTTCTTCACATATTGAACAGAGTTCCCAGCTAAGATAATCTTGGGTGGCTCTCATGGAAGGATATTCCAGAGAAAGTACAGTTGTGTACACTTATCATAAATGTAGATGTTCGAGTGTATTCACTGTTGCAGTCATTACATTTGGGTTGTCTGCTTGCAGGTAAGCCCTCAGTCGGCCTGATTAAAGTATTGGGTCCTGCATCGGTTGCTGTCCCTTCTTCCATGATGTCAGGTTGTCAGGGGTATAAAACATGCAGCCGACGCCATTACATCAGTTTTTCTTGCCCCAGATGTCAGGTGCCCCCTAATGGGAAGCAATTAACTATAAAAGTACAATGATATACCTCCAAAAAAAAAAAAAAAGGCTTTTAAGCATAGTAAAGGAAGGTAGAGGTATAGCCAAAAGAAGTTAGGGGGCTGGAGGGAGGGTAACTAGGACTGCAACAGTGAATACACTTGAACATCTACATTTATGGTAAGTGTACACAACTGTACTATGTTCTTCATGTTTCACTGTTGCATTCATTACATTTGGGTAGATTCCCAAAGCTATGGTTGGGAGAGGAGGAATTTAGATAGCATTAGGACCAGCTATAAGGCCCTGCAAGACTGCAGTGGCAAAGACTGCTCTGGATTTAGAGAAAATTGGCAAATAATAATGTTTGGTTAAAGTATGTACAGAACTCCAGGTAACAGCTTCTAGGATGTCCCTGGTAGGGATGCCTCTGAGAAAGGTTGTAGAGGTAGATGCAGCCCTGGTGGAGTGAGATCTGATCCCCTGGGGGATAGGTTTTCCATGGTGCTTATAGCAGAAATTAATGCAATGGCCTATCGATTTAGAAATGGTTTGCTTTGAAATAGCCTTCCCCTCTGCCCCTGCACTAAATGCCACCAGCAGCTGTTCAGATTTCCTTTGAAGTTTAGCCCTGTCCAAGTAGAATCTAAGTTGTCTGTGCACATCTAAGGAATGCAGTATCTGTTCCCCTTTGTTGTGTGGATTGGGAAAGGGTTGGCAAATGAATGGACTGATTAAGAGCCACACTGGATACCACTTTGGGCATGAAGGATGGATTGGTTCTGAGGGACAACCTGTCCACATGAAAGATGATGAAGGGCTCCACTGCCATAAGGGCCTGTAATTCAGATACCCTTCTAGCTGAAGTGATTGCTAAAAGGAAAGCTGTTTTCCTAGGAAGAATTTTTAAGTCTGCAGTAGCAGCTGGCTTGAAAGGAGGTAGAGTGAGTTTCGCCAAAACAAAGTTAAGGTCCCAGGCTGGGGTTGGAGCTCTCCTGGGTGGTCTCAAATTTTTGGCCCCTCTGAGGAACTGCTTGAACAGTGGATGAGAGAAGAGGGGAGGTTCTGTGCTATAATGAGCTGAAATGGCTGAGGCGTGGATTTTAATGGAGGAAAAGGACAGGCCCTTGTGAAGCATCTCAGTTAAGTATTGTAAAATCTGAGGTAAATTGGGCGCTGCTGTGCTCATCCCTTGAGACTGGTTCCAGGCACAGAATCTTTTCCATTTTTCTGCATAAGATTTTCTAGTACTAGGCCTCCTTGCCTCTAAAATGATATCCATCACAGGTTTACTAAGGGATGGTAAAGGAGAGATTATATAATTAGCCAGGCTGCAAGGTTCAGTGTTAGAAGCTGAGGGTGCAGAATCTGGTTCTCCTGCTGAGACAACAGGGAAGGAGTCTGAGGCAGGTGTCATGGGGATAACAGTGACACACTGCACAGGAGGGGTACACCAGTGTTGGCGCGGCCAGTCTGGAGCAATCAAAATCATCCTTGGTTTGTCCTGTTTGATTTTTAGTAGTACTTTGGAGAGCAGAGGCAGAGGGGGGGAAGGCATAGACGGATAGGTTTTTCCAGCTGAAGGACAGAGCATCCACTTTCCAGGGTTGTTTGTGGGGAATCCTTGTGCAAAATGTGTCCAATTGGTAGTCCTGGGGAGAGGCAAACAGGTCTATATCTGTGCTCCCCCATTTGCTTGTCAACATGTTGAAAATCCTTGGTTCCAGTTTCCACTTGTGTGGGTCCATGAGGTTTCTGCTTAGCCCGTTTGCCAGTGTATTTAATTTTCCTGGCAGGAATTGAGCTTGTAGATGCACTTGGTAGCTCAAGGCTGTGTTCCACAATGCCATGGCTAGTCTGCAGAGGGTGTAAGAATGTGTACCCCACCGCTTATGTACCACATAACAATGGTGTTGTCCGCCATTACCAGTAGTTGTCCTGGAAGAAAGGTCCATGAAGGCTGTCAGAGCATACCGTACAGCTAACATTTCTTTTTGATTGATATGCAGGTGCATTTGACTTGGGTTCCATTTGCCCTGAATGCACTTCCCTGCCAGGTGAGCCCCCCATGCATAGTCTGATGCATCTGTTGTTAGGGTTTGGGGAGCAGGGGGTGGTGTGAAAGGTAGTCCCTTGTTTTGGTGGCAGGCCTCTGCCTACCAAAGGAACTCTAGGCATAGGCAAGGTATGATAGGAATCATTGCTTCTAGATCCTGAGAATGTTGGCACCATAGGCTTTTTAGATGGCACTGTAGTTTTCTCATATGCAGTCTTGCATATGGAATTAGTAGAATACAGGAGGCCATGAACCCCAAGGCTTGCAGTATTAGTCTTGCAGGTAGCAGGGTTTTTGTGGCCACTTGTTTGAGGTAGGTTGTCAAATGAATTTGTTTCTCTGGCATGAGGTAAGCCATCTGGGAAGTTGTATTCAAGCTTGCTCCCAGGTATATAATTTGTTGACAGGGTACCAGGTGTGATTTCTTTTCATTTATGGTGTACCCCAGACAAGTTAGAACCCTTTGTACAAAGGCCAGATGATTCAAATGTATGTCCTGGCTGTCTGAATTAGACAATCATCCAGATATGGGTATATTTGAATATTTCTTTGCCTACTAAATGCAATAACTGGAGCTAGGCACACTGTGAAACCCTGGGCGCAGTAGATAAGCCAAAGGGCAGTGCAGAGAACTGAGTGCATGTAGCCTGCTTTGAAGCGTATCTTCTGCAAGATTTCCTGATTGGGATGTGCAGGTATGCTTCTTTTAAATCTAGTGCTGCCAACCAGGCATCTTTGCTTAGCATAGAAGTAATTGGTGAAGTCAGCACCTTGAATTTTGGAATCTCCAAAAAAGGTGTTTAGAGTAGACAGATCCAGGATAGGATGCCATGAATTGTCTTTTTTGGGTACCAGGAAAAGTCTCAAGTCCATTTTCCTCTTCTGGTACCAGTTGAATAGCCCCCATGCTTGAGAGAGAAGGTACTTGTGTTTGGGCCTCTGCCCACTGATTTGGGGGTAGGTCCGGCCACCCGCTTGGTGTTGGCAGTGTGTGGAAGTGAAATCTGTATCCCTGGGACACTATATTTAAAAAACATTTGTCCTGGGTAATGAGTTCTCAATTCTTTGCATGAAGAGCAATCTTTCCCCCCAAAGGGGCAGTAAGTGCTTGGAAATTTTAAAAGGAAGTCATTGAGACAGTTTACCATAGGGGGAGTCTTATTATTTCCAGATTAGGAAGTGGAGGCCCCCTCCACTGCTTAGTTCTGAGTGTGCCCTGGGACTGAAACCTAGGGTTTTTGCTGTGTCTGGGTTTGGCTTGAGAAAACCGGGAAGGGGCTGGAAAGGACCAATTCTTAGAGGGCCAGTGCTTACTAAATCTAGGAGGCTGAACTTGTAAGAAATCTTTAACAGTTTGCATAGATTTAGCTTTATCTTCCATCTCAGCCTTGTTGCCAAACAAGCTGTCCTGATTTAAGGGAGCATCCAACAATTTAGCTTTAACATGATCAGGCAAAGATTGCTCCTTAAGCCAAACATGCCTTCTGAGCACAGACCCAGTAACAGCAGCCCTGAAATAGGCCTCTAAGGAATCAAAAACCACATCGCAAAGTATGTTTTTCAACTTGTTCAGTAAAATGCATTAAATCCTGTAATTCTTTTCCACACAGTCAGGAATCAACATATTTTTCTGTTTAAGCAGTCCAGTAACATGTTGCTGATACTTTAACATATGAAACTGGCAGTTTAAAGCCCTAATGGCCAAGGTTGCAGAAGTGTAATCTTTCTTATCCCATATATCCAGCATCCTGGAATCTCTGTCAGAAGGGGTGGGATTTTTAGCAGTAGAAGCCTTAATGCCCTTGGACCCCTGTGAAATAGTCTCTGGATCTGTAATAAGATTTTTAAAAAGGAACTTGTGGGACTCGGGGACCCTGTAGTATATGTCAGGTTTTCTGGGAGCAGCAGGCAAGGAATCAGGGGCCAAACTAGATTCCGAAAAAGCATCATCAAGAATGTCTAGTACAGGAGGAATAGCTAAAGGCCTATGCTGAGGTAGGAGAAGGAAATCCCCAAGTCTCTTTTTTTGAATCAGAAAAATCCTGGCTTTCCCAGTGGAAATGCTCCCTTAGAGTATGTAAGGTTTCCCCAAAAGAAAAATCCTCAGGAGGGGAAGCAGAGGGAATGCAGTTCTCTGCAAAAGAATCTTCATAAGTAGATAAGGGCAAATCCAGATCATCAGAAGAATCAGAAAAAAAAGAATCCTGGTCAGAAGATTCATAATCAACTTCAGTCCTAGGCCTCTTAGAAGGGGGAGGGGGTTGGCTACCCCTGATTAGAGTTATTAGATCTTCAGCCATTCTTATTTGTTTTTTAGGCACAGAGGCCTAAGCATGTGGCCTGGGCATCGTTTTCTTTAGGCATGGCTCGGGATTTAGGCCTAAGTAAAGAAGGAGGCATTGGTTTAATATGCAAGTCCATAGGCCTGAATACACCCTCAGAAGCTGGTGCCTGCACAGTGGCTCCGGACCCATCCAAGGTAGAGACATCCGGGGGTTTCATAGTTGAAGCATCTCGTGGTATACCGGACTCCAAATGGGTCTCAGTGGAGGCCTGCGAATCAGAAGTAGTGGGTATCAGGGGCTGTGAAAGTGCCTCAGAGTACCGGCGAACTGGCAACTGGCTTAGGAGAAGAGTTGTCGGCAGTTTTGGACCTTGGTGGCCTGTCTCTGTCTTTATCTTTGCATTTTTTCAGAATCCCGGTAGTTGGATGGCTAACTGATGACATTTCTGGATGATTAAACTGAGAACTGAAATATTTAGAGGTGAAAATATACAGGCGATGGATAGTGTGCTGATTAAATAAAGCACAAAACCGACAGCAAGGTACGTCCTGATCAGGGCCTAGGCAAGGAATACAGTACAAATGAAAATCTTTATGAGGTATTTGCTTTCCACAAGCAATGCAATTATTAACTTTTACTGACATTGGTAAGGAGCAAGAAAAAGTTTCCCCAATGGGGTACTAAGCTTTAGTTGAAGACTTCGGTTTTGAAAATGAAAATTTCAGGAGTCAGCCGAACAGCACTTGCGAACTGCTTCTGCTTCGGACACCGCAAGGTAAGAAAGACTGATGTAATGGCGTCGGCTGCATGTTTTATATCCCTGACGACCTGATGTCATGGAAGAAGGGACAGCAACCAACACAGGACCCAAGACTTCGTTAATCAGGCTGACTGAGGACTACCTGCAAGCATAAAACCCAAATGTAATGACTGCAACAGTGAAACACGAAGAACATCCACTGATCCAAAAGCAGCCCTATTCCTGGATATGATGTCTAACTGGTAATAAGCAATAGAGGTACGAGAACTGGGCCAAGTGGCTGCAGCACAAATATCATCAACTGAAGCTCTGGCTCAAAAGGCAGATGATGTAGCCATGGACTTAGTCAAATGAGCCTTTGGAGATTTAGGTAAGGATAATGCTCTTACAGAATATACAAAGGCAATTCAGTCTGTTACCCATTTAGCTAAGGTAATTTTAGATACTGGTTTTCCCAATTTGTTTTTAGCAAAGGAAATAAACAGTTGATCAGTTTTTTTTTAAAATCTTTCTGTTCTATGTAGGCAAAAATGAAGTGGTCTACGTACATCTAAAAGATGTAGCATATATTCTTCTTTATTGCCAAATTTTGGAAAGAATAGTGGCAAACTGATTACTTGATTTGTGTTTGACTCAAACAACTTTTGGCAGGAAGGAAGAGTTTGTATGCAACGTCACTCTGTCTTTGTGAAAAACCAAATAAGGCAGACTTGAAGAAAGTGCCTGGAGTTCAGAAACTCACCTTGCAGACTTAATGGCAATAAGGCATTTAGTTCTGACTAAGCCAAAGGTTCAAAGGGGGATTAGATTCAAGTTTATAATAAAACAGTAAGACCCCTGGGTGGAGTAGGATATTTTACTGAAGAGTACCTTTCAGAAAAACCTTACACATTTTAGAAGAAGCTAGTGAGAAGACGTTATATCATATGTGGTAATTACAAGATGGCTGCCAGCTGAACTTTTATGGTGGAGAAACTGACAGTGCATTGAAAAACTGAAGCCAGAAAATCTAATAGAAAGTCTGATACAGCAGGAATCCGAGCTGTAAAGGGATCCAGCTTTATTTGTTCTGCCACTATGAAAACCAATTCCATTTATTTATTTAACATTTGCTGACCAGGGAAGCCTGATTAGGACAGAGCCTATTTTCAGTGGAGGCCTGGGGAGAAATGCTCCAGTCACATGTCTGAAATTTACTCTTGTAATAATTTCTGGTAGAATGTTTTTGAGATAAGGATAAAGTCTGATGAACTGGAGAGGAAAGCCTGGACTGTCCAGCCATCAATGGAATTGGAGAAGCCATATGGTTAACTTGTGGCCTTGAATGTCCACATGAATCATTCATGATAGGTGCAATAGTAGATCTGGACTGTGGTCCAATGTCCAAAGCAGACACAGAAGATGAGACCACATAAATGAAAACCACACCTGCTGGGGACAAATGTGGACTACAGCATCCCTTGGTGACTCCCCTTGAGTGGGAATTATGGCAAAGAACCTGCTGCACTTGTTGAAGGGACAGGCACAGAGGTCGCAGCAAGGTTAACTGCAGTGATGAAAAATCATTTCCATCACTAAAGGAGTGAGAGACCACTCATGTGTCATCAGGATGGTTCTGCTGAGCTTGTTGGCTAAGGCACTGGATTTCCCTGGAATGTGCGTTGCTATAAGAAAGTGGTTGGAGGAGATTGCCCACTACCAAACTCTCATTGCTTCTCAGCAAAGGGGATAAGATCAGTTTCTCCTCATTTATTGATGTACCAAACTACTGACATATTGTCTGCCTGGACAGCAATTATACTTAGAGTTCTGAAAGGCCTGCAATGCTAACAGGACTCCTCTCACCTCTAAGACATTGATATGCAAATTGGTCTCTTCTGGGGACCTCCTACTCTGAACAGTCCATCCCAAGAAAAGCCCCCCCCCCCCCAACTGGGAGGTGTCTGTAGTCAGAGTGACCTTCAGGGGAGGAAAGATTAATGGGCATTCCTGGCAAAGATTGTTGGAATGGATCCAACAAAGTAAAGATTCCTTGGAGGCTCATGATATATTGGAAACTTCAAAGGATGGCAAAACTTTGACCATTGTACTGATAGGGTCCATTGGAGAATTCTCATGTTGAAGTGAGCTATAAGTAATAGAGTGATCATCACAGCCAACAAACCTAAGGCTTCAAGAACCACTCTCAAAAGAGAAGAGGGATGATCCAGAATCTGTCTGACATGCACGCTTATGAAATGAATTCTGCTCTGGTGTGAGAATGCAAGCTGTCTGACTGTCCAGGCGAGCTCCTATAAACTCCAAGACTTGAACTGGTTGAAGCCGGGACTTGGAAAGATTTACCGTGATCCCTAGGAATGGACACAACTGGAGTAAGTAATCCTTTGCCTTTTGTAGAAGATGCTTGGTTGGTGTGGTAAGCAGCCAGTCATCTAGATATGGAAACACCATGAATCCGTGCAGTCTGAGATGAGCTGCCACGCATTTGATAAACACCTTGGAGGCTGTGGTGAGACCAAAGGGCAGGGCTCTGAACTGGTAATGATTGGCTTCCCAGCCAAAACTGCAGATATCTTCTAGAGTGCCTCTTTATTTTGATATGATAGTATGCATCTTGAAAATCAATATTGCACATCCAGTCATCCTTCTGTAGAAGAGGTAGAATGGACTGAACTGTGACCAAACGGAACTTGGAATTCTTCACAAATTGATTTAAATGACTGAGATCTAGAATAGGCTTCAGGTCCCTTAATTTATTTGGCACTAAAAAAAACCTTGAGTAAATTCTGGACCCTGCTTGGTCTGGTTGGACCTTCTGGATGACTATTTTCCAGCAGTTTTTGAATTTGCAAGGTTGCTAACTCCCTCTGATTGGGTGGAACATGGGGGAGACATCTGTTTTGCAACAGGTTTTATGAAAAAGGAATGAAGTATCCTCTGGATATGATCCTTTGCACCCAAGAATCTCTTGTGATGGCTGTCCAGTTATTTGGTGCAAGAAAAGTGCCCCCTGACTGCCTCAAGTGAAAAACATTTGGACAACCTTTCACGAGTGATGAAATGGCCTGTCAGAGAAAGAATCTCAAAATCCATGGTTCTGTGGACACCCCTCCACCACAAGGATGATGTATTCTATTATTTACTCTGCCTCTGGGAGAAAAATCCCCATGTGAGTTTTGAAAAGGTCTTGAGATTTTCGGAACCACATCTTCTTACCACCATGCTGATTCCTACAGAGAGATCTTTACGGGGTAGAGAAACAGATTCCAACATCAGACAAGGTCTTTCCATCTTGCTCACTGTGGGAAGTGCATCTAAGTGCGGGCCAAACAGGGAAGATCATTCAAAGGAAGCATTGCTGAAAGAGTATTTAAAGCTCTCCACAAAATCATACAATCTCATCCAGGCATGTCTCTTGATGGCTAAGCCTGAATAAGCAGCCTGTGAGGAACCTTCAGCAGTGTGAGATATTAACCTCATGGACAAGTTGGATATAGATTGTAGGGTGGACAGTTGGGAGGAATAAGTTTTCTCTTCCTCTGTTGGCAAGGACCCTGGGGTAGACTTAGAAAGTTCTTTGACCAAGTCCCTCTGTGATCTAGTAAAATGTGCCAGGTAGTTAAGTGATCACAAGGCAAAGGTCACTGAAGCATAAATGAGCTTTCCAAATCTGTCCAACCCCCTAGACTCTTTTTTAGAATGGTGGACAGAGGAACTCCGGCTAGTTCCTTTTTGATGGCTGCCACCACAACCACAGCATCCACATCTACAGGGATTCCCTTACTCCACAACTGCCCATTTTTGGGGGCTCCTAATCTTGTCTGTTTGGTAGGGAATAGGCTACACAGTGTCTGGATCCTTCCATGCCTGGTGGGAGAAAAAGTCTACAAGGTTAGCAGCCTGCAAGGTACTCCAAGACATAGATGGGCCAGAACCAAAAGCTTCCAGGAACACAGATTCCTCTTGGGATGGGCTTTGGGAGGCCCAATTACCTTTTTGGTGCAGGATCTCTAAAATATCTCTGAAGGAGACATCCTCAGGTCTGGACCTGGGGAACCCTTTCCCCTCATCAAAATCGATGTCCTCAGTCAAAGATTCCTGAGGGGAACCCAAGTGCCTCCCCTTGCACATTCTCCTTCAGTAGACCTCTTCAGTGGGATGTTTTGGAGGGGTATCTGAAGAGACAGAAAGTTCATGAACAGGAACTGTCCAGAAGCTCTTATGGGCTGGCTGTCCCTTTGAAGAAGAGTGATGAGACACAGCTCAAATCTGTTGGGAGAATGGGTATAGGATCCGAGGAAGTGAGAGTCAAAGATGCCCTAGGATGGGAGAAAACTCCTCTCCAGTACTTCCAAGGCAGAAGGACCAGTAGAAGCAAAAACTATACTCACCAGAGCTGAAGTTTTCAGATCTATTGATTCTCCATCCCTCCCATATCTCCTCTCCAAGGAGGGAGTTAGACCCAAGCTGTCCAGCGCAAAGGCTCCAAGGTGAATTTGCAGCTCTGAAAACCTCTGTGTCAAAGTCAACCCCTCTGATCCAGTGCTGATGCTTCAACTCCAAAACTCACCCTGCTCAATGTGGATCGGCACCAAATGGGTCAGGGGAACTGTTGGAGTCAAAGAAGAAGATGGTATCTTCAGATCTGACACTTCAACTCTCAGCACTCTTGTTTCCGATGGCTCTGAAACTGTGTGTTGGATCAGGCAAGGAGTTGCTATGGGCTGTGAATGTGGCTGAAGGCTCAAGGATCCAATGGGAGATGGGACCGGCATCACCCCCATCTGGATTTGTGCTCTAAGGAAATTTCTCATAATCCTGTCCACATCTGCCTCAGAAAGTCTTCAGGAGGACTTGATTGAGGAAGAAGTGGAGGGAGGTTAAGACTGTTTCCTGGGAGTCTCCTATAAAAATGGAGACCTAAGTCTAAGAGACACCGGCTCTGGAGAAAATCAAAGACTCTGTATCCAAGGGGACTTGACTGCAGAAACTGTCAGATTGGACACGTTTTTACTTTAGTTGGTGGCTCTGAACTTGGAGCAGGTCCAGGATCCAGTGAAGGGGAGAGCTTTCTATGCTTCCTGGACTCTGATGACCTTGGCTTTCTTGAAGGGGTTTAAGCCCCAGAAGTAGAAGCAGTAGTTGAGGAAGAATCTGGGAAAAGACCCTTTAGGACCAACTTATTCCGTCTGTCACTTATTGCCCTCGAATGTAAACCAGCGCATATCTCACAAGGCACCTGTAAATGAGGAGGGCCTAAACAGTACACACACTCTCTGTGGGCATCAGAATTATGTGTCTTATGCCCAAAGGAAGTGCACTTTTTAAATCTGGTAGGCTTGTCAGCCATACCAGCAACTATGCAACTGTAGAGAATGAGAACAAAATTTTAACAGCTACTGTAAAAAAAAAAAAAATACACTGAAGTATACAAAGAGTTTTTTTTTTATATTAAGGAAAGGAAGGATATCTACCCATAGTGCTAGAAAGAATACCTTACAAGGTACAAGAAGAAAGGCCTAATGTCAGTTATGGTACAATAAAATACCTAAATGGTAATAAAAAGGTAATCAAAAGAGTACAGAGAGGAAGCTTTATATAGATATAGGTTGAAAAACTGATGAGAAAAAGACAAATTCTATGTTTTTACTCACAACAGCTAAAAGGCATCCTACAGCTTGAGAGAACACAATCCTGACCGAATCATTAGTGTGGCAGACTAGTTCTGGGGTAATCTGGCAAGCAAGTGACATTATGTAAAGGAGCCCGAGAGTCAGATCCAAAAATCTAAAGAGATTGGCTGTGAAATGAATTAAAATGACATCAGATTGGGGTTTATAATGGAGCATTTAAGTATGTAACTCTTAACAGAACACGTTATCAGAAACTAATAAGCTGAAGTGTACTTTAAACAGGAACTGTAAAACAAACTGGCTTTCAAAAAGAGCAATATAAGATGGAATGCATTTTAAGACAATCAAGAAAGGCAGTAACTTTGATATGTTTAAGGAACATCAAGATAACTATTTTGGTGATAATGCAGTAGGACTTGGTTGGAGGAATGCTGCACATAGGCTTGTGTCCTGAATTTCGCTTTGAAGAGGTCAAATATCTATAGTTAACAGTAAATAGTATAAAGCAACATACCACACTGTCAGCATTAAATGGTTGTAAAAATGCTACATGAAAAGGCCATAAGTTTTTCAGTAAGTTATAACAGGACACTAACACAGGCTGCACCTGTGATTACCATGTTACCCTTAAGGGTTTAAGCCAGCTTAATGTTGAAGCTGACCCAACGATATTGCCATGGTCAGAAAAGGAATTTTTGGTTGTGACATCTTTCTGGCTACAAAAATATATATTTTTTGTATGCAGCAATACACATTATATGCCAACTCAGTACAATATATTCTGAACACTTATTGCATTCCCCACTTTGAAAAGTAGTAAAGTACTCAGTCTCTAATGGAAAAGATGCAACATGCCAGACTATAACTATGATATGTCAGTGGACACTTCAGTATCACAACCCTCCCCAAACAGCTCTGAGAAAAACTTTCATCCACTTGTACTTGAAGAATTGGGTACAAATTGCTCCATACACTGCCATTCCGTCTTTAAGGAAGCTGTCCCAACCATACTGCAAAGACCCATACAAACAACTTTTTAAGGGGGCAGCTCTCCAGTCACAGAAAAGTAGCTTACCTACATTTTGTTGAGGCATGTGTGATCAAAAGTCTGTACTGCAAACTTTGAATAACTAAATTTGCTTTACTGCATTTTGTTGGTGTGTGTGAGCTGGCAGTGCACTTTTGATGTTATTATTTCCTTTTTCTTGATTGTAGTGTGACAGAGGAATTGGTATATAAAAATTAGAGGGTGTAGGGGCCATGCCTTCCTCACTGGGAGGATTTGCCCCCACAAGAAAATGTGCATGTATGTTTTTTTTTCATTTGTTGAGCTATGTTTTTCAAAATTTAATATTCAAAAAGGATGGCTTTACCGAACATACAAAAACCTACAAGATACTTATTCTTTCTGTGTGTGTGTGTGTGTGTGTATATATATATATATATATATATATATATATATTTGTATATATTTAAATAAATCTATTTGTATATACACACACTATATAATATATATGATTTTTTTACGCATTATATAATGCCACTTCAATACAGATGTATTATAACTATGTAATGTATCCATCCTCCCTGAAAAGTTGCTATATACCACATTAAACTTACTGCAGTGCAACATGCCACACCATGATAATTACAAGACTGTACAGGTCTATGCATGAGAGGCAATATCTCAAATCCTCTTTGAAAGTACTTAGTAAAATACTCAGAAAATTATGCATGTATGTTCAGCCACATTTGGCAGCCATGAATGATACTCTTAAAAAAGTACAATGGTTTAAGAACTTACCATAACAGTAGATGTTTGTGGACCACTGTTGCAGTAGTCCTGACTACTGGAACTTCTGCTACAGAAGGCCTGCATGTCTGGTCTGACTTCCTGAGTTCAGAACCTTTTATCCCCATAAAAGGTGGTTGTCCTCCTCTCTGTGATGTCAGGATAAAGTACAGTTTTGTACCTACCATAAATGTAGATGTTTGAGTGCTAATACAGCTGCAGTCATAACAGATGGGTTTTCCTGCAGTCAGGCGGGTCCTCGGTCGGCCGAATTCCAAAGTCTTGGTCTGGCATCGGTTGTCGTCGCTTCTTCCCTGACGTCACTGCGACAGGGGTATAAAAGAACCAGCTGATGCCATTTCCTTCAGTTTTTCTTGCCCCAGATGTCAGGTGCCCCCAGAAGGAAGGCAAAACATAAATTTATGTAAAACAGCAAATGCAATATAATCAAATAAAAACAGTAGTTGCATGCAAATACACCATAAAAGAATAGCCCAATGAGGTTGTATGAGGAGGTGTTAGCCATAAGGCCTGTCCCAAGAGGGGTAGGTGGGAGGGAAACCTGGACTGCAGCTGTATTAGCACTCGAACATCTACATTTATGGTAGGTACAAAACTGTACTATGTTCATCATGCATACAGCTGCAGTCATAACAGATGGGTAGAATCCCAAAACTAATAATGGGGTGGTAGGCACTAAGTGAAACTAGGAGGAGCCAGGATGCCCTGCAAGACTGCATTGGCAAAGCCCGCTCTAGATTTGGAGTATAATGGTAGGTGATAATGCTTGGAGAAAGTATGTACAGAACTCCAAGTGGCTGCTTCCAAAATATCTTTGGTAGGGACCCCCCTGAGGAAAGCTGTAGAGGTAGCTGTGGCCCTTGTGGAATGAGATCTGATGCCTGTAGGTACAGTTTTGCCATGAAAAGAGTAATAAAAGCGTATGCAGTGGGTTATCCCATTTTGAGATTGTCTGTTTGGAAATAGGCTTCCCTTGAGCACCTGTAGCATAGGACACAAACAGTTGCTCTGACTTTCTGAAAGGTTTTGTTCTGTCCAAGTAATAGCGGAGCTGTCTGTGAATGTCCAAGTAATGCAGTAACCTCTCCCCTTTGTTTTGTGGATTAGGGTAAAAGGTAGGTAAGTGGATAGCCTGATTCAAGGCTACCCTGGATACTACCTTTGGCATAAATGAAGGATTGGTTCATAAGGAAACTCTGTCCTGATGGAAAATGATGAAAGGCTGCACAGCCATGAGGGCTTGTAGTTCCGAAACCCTGCGTGCTGAGGTGATAGCTAGAAGGAAGGCTGTTTTCCATGACAAATATTGCAGATCTGTTGAAGCAGCTGGCTCAAAAGGAGGCAGGGTAATTTTTCTAGAATGAAATTGAGGTCCTAAGCAGGTACTGGTTGCTTCCTTGGGGGTTTTATATTCTTAGCCCCTCTGAGGAACTGTCTTAAGACAGGGTGAGAGAATAAAGGAGGATCAGTGTTGTACTCTGCAGAAATGGCTGAGGCATGGATTTTGATGGAGGAGAATGAAAGTCCACTGCTTAGCAGCTCGGCTAGGTACTGTAGTATTTGAGGTAAGTTCAGTATTCCAGGATTCTGACCCTTTTTCTGATTCCAGACACAAAACCGTTTCCATTTTGCGGAGTAGGCTTTTCTAGTAGACGGCCTGCTGGCCTCCAAAATGACATCCTGTACCTCCTTGGAGAGTAGGGTCTGCTGTGAATTCAAGGAATCCTCCATGCGGCTAGACTGAGTGTTTTCAGCTGACTGTGAAGAGTTTTGAAGTTGTGCTGAGTCCGTAGAAGAGGCATTAGAGGCAGGATCCATAGTGGGGAATGCGTCAGGCTCCTCAGGAGTGGGTACCAATGTTGTCATGGCCAGTCTGGAGCAATGAGAATCATCTTGGGTCTGTCTGTTCTGGTTTTTAATAGAACTTTGGGCAGCAGAGGAAGAGGTGGAAAGGCATAAACTGTCATTGTTGTCCAACTGAAAGAGAGTGCGTCCACTTTCCAGGCCTGTGGGTGAAAGGTCCTTGAGCAGAATTTTGCAATTGGTGATTTCCGTGGGAGGCAAAGAGATCTATGTCTGGCCTTCCCCATGCTTGAATTATCTTTGAAAAGACTTGAGGATGCAGCTTCCATTCATGTGGATCTGTCATATTTCTGCTTAGGTTGTCTGCCAGCATGTTTTCCTTGCCTGGCAGGAACTATGCTTGTAGTTCGATTTGCAATTCCAGAGCCATGTTCCAAAGAGACATGGCTAGCCTGCATAGGGGGTATGAATGGGTTCCTCCCCGTTTGTTTATGTACCACATTACTGTGGTGTTGTCTGTCCTTATCAATAGCTGGCCTGGATGCAGCAGGTCTTTGAAAGCTGTAATAGCATTTATTACTGCTAGCATTTCCTTTTATTGGTGTGTAGGTGCTTTTCTTTTTGGGACGATTTGCCCTGAATGCACCGATCTGTCATGTGCGCCCCCCCCAGGCATAATCCGAGGCGTCTGTTGTGATGACTTGATTTGCTTGAGGCTTGCAGAATGGTAGACCTGTGTTTCTTTGGCATGCTTGAGCCCACCACAGAAATTCCTTTTGAAGACATGGAATCAGTGGTATTATTGTTTCCAAACTGTGGCTGTGTTGAGACCATAGGCTTTTTAGGTACCATTGAGGTTTCCTCATATGCAGCTTTGCACATGGGATTAGTAGGATGCAAGATGCCATGAATCCCAGAGCCTGCAGGATTTTCCTTGCAGTCAGCCTGGTGAATGTTGCCAGTTTTCTGAAGTATTGAGTTAGTTGCCCTTGTTTCTCTGGCGTGAGGTAGGCCCATCTGGGTGTTTGTATCCAAGCTGGCACCCAGGAAAATTATTGTTTGAGAGGGTATTAGTCTTGACTTCTTTTTGTTGACTGTGTATCCCAGAGATTTTAACAACTGTATTACAAACACCAGGTGCTTCAGAAGTATGTGTTTGCTGTCCGCTTGGATCAGGCAGTCATCCAGGTATGGGTATATTTGTATCCCTTGAAGTCTGCAGAAGGCAATTACTGATGCCAGGCATTTCGTGAACACTCTGGGTGCAGTAGATAAGCCAAAGAGCAATGCAGAGAATTGATAATGGGTTGAACCTGCAAGAAATCTGAGGTATCTTCTGCAATCTTGTCTGATTGGGACATGCAGGTATGCCTCCTTGAGGTCCAATGTTACCAACCAAGACTCCTTGCCCAGCATGGGAAGAAGCTGCTGTAATGTGAGCATCTTGAATTTTGGCACGAGTAAAAATGTGTTTAGGATGGATAGGTCCAAAATAGGTCTCCAATCTTTTCCTTTTCTTGGTACCAGGAATAGTCTGGAATAAAAACCTTGACCCTGTTCTTGTGCAGGTACCTCTTGAATAGCTTTCATGACCATAAGATCTGAAATTTGTTTTTGTGCCTCTGCCCTTTGATTGTGTGGCAGGTTTGGCATGCCCCTCATTTTTGGAAGGGTGTGAAAGTGGAATCTGTAGCCTCTGTCTATAATGTCCAGGATCCATTTGTCTTTTGTGACAATATGCCAATTTTTTGAAAATAATGCCAGTTTTCTGCCTAAAGGTGCTGCCATTTGAGCCTTGCTTGGCATGCAAAGGGGAAAGTCATTGGTTCTGCTTTCTGAATGGCTGTGAACTATCCTCGCCACCTCTTTGTGTATGTGTTTGCCATTGTCTGCCTCTAAACGATCCTTGAGATTGCCCTCTACCCCTCGGGCGCCTGTATCTACCTCTTTGGGGTCTGTCCGTGGCTGGAAAGGACCAATTTTTGGAAGGCCAGTTTCTACTGAAACGTGGAGGTTGTACCTGTAAGAAATCTTTCACTGTTTGCATTGATTTTGCCTTTTCCTCCATTTTCTTTAATACCTCCTCAGCTTTAACACCAAACGACATCTTTTTGCTGAGGTGCATCCAGTAATTTAGCTTTAACATGATCTGGTAAGGTTTGCTCTTTGAGCCAAGCATGTCTACGTATGACTGATCCTGTAACAGCAGCTCTACATGAGGCCTCTAAAGCATCTAAACCACATTGCAAGGTATGTTTACCCACTTGTTCGGCACTGTGTAACAAATCCTGCAACTCCTTCAAGTCTGGTTGTTCAGGTTGTGACATTTTGCTTTTCAACTGTGATAACAGAAACTGTTGGTACTTTAACATATGAAACTGACAGTTTAATGCCCTCATGGTTAAGGTGGCGGAGGTGTATACCTTTTCCCCCCACCTTTCTAAAGCTCTGGAATCTCTTTCTGAAGGTAATGGATTTTTAGCAGTGGAGGCCTTAATTCCCTTGTGACCCTGTGAAATAGTTTCTGGGTCAGCCGCATGGCTTTTGTATAGAAACTGGTGTGAATCAGGAACCCGGTAATACCTGTCAGGCTTGACTGGAGCTGGAGGTAAAGAGTCTGGATTAAGGCAGGCCTCCAAATACACATCATCAAGTATGTCTAAGACAGGAGGTATAGCCAGAGGCCTGTGCTGAGGGAGCAAGAGGAAATCCCTAAGCCTTTTCTTGGAGTCTGAGTACTCTTGGCCTTCCCAGTGGAAGTGTTCCCTCAAGGTATGTAAAGTTTCCCCAAAAGAGTAATCCTCAGGGGGGGAGACAGAGGGAATGGACTCCTCTGCATCAGAATCTTCAAAGGGGGAGTAAGAATGTTCCTGGTCTTCAGAATGTTCTGAAATAATGGAGGCCTGGTCCGAGGAAGGGGATTCTTCCTCCACTCTGGGCCTTATGTCCGGGGGGGGGGGGTTGAAAACCCCTGATAAGAGTAATCAAATCCTCAGCCATTTTGAGCACCTGCTTTTTAGGCATGGGGCCTTGAGATGGCCCTGTGTAGCTTGTCTTTTAGTATGCATGGCTGCTTTAGACTTAGTGAAAGCCTTGATGGAAAAAGAAGTGGAAGGCCTGAAGACACCTTGAGAGGTGGCAGGCCTATCTAAACTCTGAGTTTCACCACCAGGAATGGCTTCGGTATCTGTAGTCGGGGTGTGGGCCGAAGAGCCTGCGACCTCAGGCACTGAAGACACCGCTAAGGAAGTGTCATCGGTAGTCAGGGGCTGCGTAGGTGCCTCACTGAGAACCGGACAACCTGTAGTCGGCTTTGGCGTGGTGTCGGTAGAAGTCGTGGACCTCATATGTCGGTCCTTATCTTTGCGTTTTTTACTTAAAACTGGAGTCGGAGTATCCGACGACATAATGTAGTTAAATTTTTTGCCAAAGAAGTTTGGGCGAACTCCGCCCGACGCTTAATAGTGCGTCTGTTGAATGTAGCACAAAAACGACAGGCTGAGACGTCGTGGTCTGGGCCTAAGCAAGGAATGCAGAGGGAATGGAAATCCTTATGCGGTATTTGCTTCCCACATGAAATGCAATTATTAACTTTGGCTGACATTGGTCTGAGGCAAGAAAAGTTTTCCCAACAGGGTACTTAGCTTTTAAGAAGACTTCGGTTGAAAAATATTCGTAATCTCAGGAGCTGGCCGACCGGCACTTGCGAACTGCTTCTGCTTCGGGCACAGCGCGGCAAGAAAGACTAGAGAAAATGGCGTTGGCTGGTTCTTTTATACCCCTGTCGCACTGATGTCAGGGAAGAAGCGACGACAACCGACGCCGGACCAAGACTTTGGAATTCGGCCGACCGAGGACCCGCCTGACGGCAGGAAAACCCATCTGTTATGACTGCAGCTGTATGCACGATGAACATCTCCAGTATAAAATGGGCTTCCACACATGCCACATTAGTTTTCTCACTCAGGAAGGAAGACCATGAATAGTGGAAGCTACACAATAAGGCCAGGGCAAATAAGAGAAATATACAGAACAGACTGGAGATCTCATGCTGTAAAATATGGGGAGGTAATAAGAAAGAGCTTCCAAAATCCTACTCACAGCTGTACATACTGAAGTCCCTGTATGGGTGATGGGGAAAAGAATAGTCCAAGGATGGGGTACTCCACCCCAAAATGCCCCATAATGAGAGAGAGAGGGGATTGTGAGAGGGAGATAGTACTGCAACAGTGGGCTACTCCAAACATCTACTGTTATGGCAAGCTCTTACACAAATGTTATATTTTTTTTGTTTAGATCACTACTATAGTAGTCCCGACTACAGAAATGATTCCCTGTGCTCTAGCATGAAAGGAAAACTATTTGAATAGAATGGCTGGGTTGCAGCATCCACTCTGTAATATGGTTATAGCAAAAGTTAGCTGTAGCCAAGTAAGTAATATCTAGCTTGTAATGCTTTGGTGGGGTCAAAATGGATGTCCAAGTAACTGTTTCTAAAATATCCTGTATGTGCTGGTTCACCTAAGGAAGTACATAGTTGTAGCTATGTTCCTAAGTAATGTGAACTCCAACACATCCTGACAGTCTTTTATCTTAAAATCAGAAGAAAGTACAGTTGTGTACACTTACCATAAATGTAGATGTTCGAGTGTATTCACTGTTGCAGTCATTACATTTGGGTAATCTGCTGGCAGGTTGCCCTGAGTTGGCCTGATTAACAAAGTCTTGGGTCCTGCGTTGGTTGCTGTCCCTTCTTCCATGACGCCAGGTCTTCAGGGGTATAAAACATGCAGCCAACGCCATTACATCAGTTTTTCTTGCCCCAGATGTCAGGTGCCCCCCTAATGGGGAGCAAATAAACAAAAACACAAAAGTATACCTCCAACAAAAAGCAAATACACCAAAAAGGCTTTTAAGCATAGTAAAGGAAAGTAGAGGTATAGCCAGAAAAAAACTAGGGGGCTGGAGGGAGGGTAACCAGGACTGCAACAGTGACTACACTCAAAAATCTACATTTATGGTAAGTGTACACAACTGTACTATGTTCTTCGTGTTTCACTGTTGCGGTCATTACATTTGGGTAGATTCCCAAAGCTATGGTTGGGAGGAGGAGTTTATACAGCATCAGGGCCAGCTACAAGGCCCTGCAAGATAGCAGTGGCAAAGCCAGCTCTGGATTTATATAAAATTGTTAAATGATAATGCTTGGTGAAAGTATGCACAGAACTCAATATAGCAGCTTCTAGGATGTCCCTGGTAGGAGATCTGATCCCCTGGGGTACATGTTTTCCATGGTGCTTATAGCAGAAATGAATGCAATGGCTTATCCATTTAGAAATGGTTTACTTTGAAATAGCCTTCCCCTCTGCCCCTGCAGCAAATGCTACCAGCAGTTGTTCAGATTTTCTTCGAGATTTAGTCCTGTCCAAGTAGAATCAAAGTTGTCTGTGCACATCCAAGGAATGCAGAATCCATTCCCCTTTATTCTATGGATTGGGAAAGAAGGTTGGCAAATGAATGAACTGATTAAGAGCCACACTGGAAACCACCTTGGGCATGAAGGATGGATTGGTCCTGAGAGAGACCCTGTTCGGATGAAAGGCACCACTGTCATAAGGGCCTGTAATTCAGATATCCTTCTAGCTGAAGTGATTGCTAAAAGGAAGGCTGTTTTCCAAGACAGAAATTTTAACTCTGCAGTAGCAGCTGGCTCGAAAGGAGGTAAAGTGAGTTTCTCCTAAACAAAGTTAAGGTCCCAGGCAGGGGTAGGAGCTCTTCTGGGTGGTCTCAAGTTTTTTGCCCCTCTGAGATACTGCTTGAGCAGAGGATGAGAGAAGAGAGGAGGTTCTGTGTTATAATGAGCTGAAATAGCTGAGGCGTGGATTTTAATGGAGGAAAAAGGCAGGCCCTTGTGAAGCATCTCAGTTAAGTATTTCAAAATTTGAGGTATATTGGGTGCTGCTGTGCTCATCCCTAAAGACTGGTTCCAACCACAGAATCTTTTCCATTTGTCAGCATAAGATTTTCTACTACTAGGTCTCCTTGCTTCCAAGATGACATCCATCACAGGTTTGCTGAGGGATAATACGGGTGAATTTAAGTCAGCCAGGCTGCAAGGTTCAATGTTGGAAGTTGAGGGTGCATAATTTGTTTCTTCTGCTGAGACAGCAGGGAAGGAGTCTGAGGCAGATGCCATGGAGATGTGTGACACACTGCGCAGGAGGGGGTACCAGTGTTGGCGGGCCAGTCTGGAGCAATCAGAATCATCCTTGGTTTGTCCTGCTTGACCTTTAGTAGAACTTTGGAGAGCAGAGGGGGAAAGGCGTAGACTGATAGGTTTTTCCAGCTGAAGGACAGAGCATCCACTTTCCAGGCTTGTTTGTGGGGAGTCCTTGTGCAAAACTTGTCCAACTGGTAGTTCTGGGGGGAGGCAAATAGATCTATGTCTGGACTCCCCCATTCGCTTGTCAACATGTTGAAAATCCGTGGTTCCAGTTTCCATTCGTGTGGGTCTATGAGGTTTCTGCTTAGTCCGTCTGCCAGTGTATTCATTTTTTCCTGGCAGGAGTTGAGCTCGTAGGTGCACTTGGTAGTTCAAGACTGTGTTCCACAATGTCATGGCTAGTCTGCAGATGGGGTAGGTATGTGTACCCCCCCCCCCCGCTTGTTTATGTACCACACAACTGTGGTGTTGTTTGTCTTTACCATTAGTTGTTCTGGAAGAATGTAGTCCTTGAAAGCTGCCAAAGCATTCTGTGCAGCTAACATTTCCTTTTGATGGATATGTAGGGTGCATTTGATTTGGGTTCCATTTGCCCTGAATGTACTTCCCTGCCATGTGAGCCCCCCATGCATAGTCTGATGCATCTGTAGTTAGGGTTTGGGCAGCAGGGATAGTGTGAATGGTTGTCCCTTGTTTTGGTGGCAGGCTTCTGCCCACTATAGGAACTCCAGGCATAAGCAAGGTATGATAGGAATCATTGTTTCCAGGCTGACACAATGTCGACTCCATAGACTTTTTAGATACCACTGTAGTTTCCTCATATGCAGTCTTGCATATGGAATTAGAAGAATGCAGGAGGCCATGAACCCCAAGGCTTGCAGTATTTATTTTGCAGATAGCAGGGTTTTTATGGCCACTTGTTTGAAGTAAGTTACCAAATGAATTTGCTTTTCTAGCGTGAGGAATGCCATCTGGGCAGTTGTATTCAAGCTTGCACCCAGGAATATAATCTGTTGACAGGGTACCAGCTGTGATTTCTTTTTGTTTATGGTGTACCCCAGACACTATAGAACCCTTTTAACAAACGCCAGATGATATAAGAGTATGCCCTGGTTTTCTGCCTGAATTAGACAATCGTCCAGGTATGGATATATTTGAATATTTCTTTGCCTGCAAAATGCAATAACTGGAGCCAGGCACTTTGTGAATACCCTGGGTGCAGTAGACAAGCCAAAGGGCAGTGCAGAGAACTGATAATGCAAGTAGCCTGCTTTGAAGCATAGGTATCTTCTGCAAGATTCTCTGATTGGGATGTGCAGGTATGCTTCTTTTAAATCTAGAGTTGCCAACCAGGTGTCTTTGCCTAACATAGGAAGTAATTGGTTAAGAGTCAGCATCTTGAATTTTGGAATCTCCAGAAAGGTGTTTAGAGTAGATAGGTCCAGTATTGGATGCCATGATTTGTCTTTTCTGGGTACCAGAAAAAACCTGGAATAGAAAACCCTGTCCCTTTTCCTCTTCTGGTACCGGTTGAATAGCCCCCATGCTTAAGAGGGAAACAACTTGTTTTTGAGCCTCTGCCCACTGATTTGGGGGCAGGTCTGGCCACCTGTTTGGAGTTGGCAATGTGTGGAAATGAAATCTGTATCCCTGGGACACTATATTTAAAACCCATTTGTCCTGGGTTATGAGTTCCCAGTTTTTTGCATGAAGAACAATCTTTCCCCCAAAGGGGCGGTCAAAAAATAAGTGCTTGGGATTTTAAAAGGAAGTCATTGAGACTGTTTACCATAGGGGGGGGGGTGCCTTGTTATTTCCAGATTTGGAAGTGGAGACCCTCCACTGCTTAGTTCTTGAGAGTCCCCTGGGACTAAAACCTGGGGTTTTTGCTGTGTCTGGGTTTGGCTTCAGAGGACCTGTAAGGAAGTGGAAAGGACCAATTCTTAGTAGGCCAGTGCCTACTAAATCTTGGAGGTTGCACTTGTAAGAAATATTTAACAGTTTGCATAGATTTAGCTTTATCTTCCATCTTTTTAAGAACTTCTTCAGCCTTACTGCCAAACAGGTGGTCCTGATTTAAAGGAACATCCAACAATTTAGCTTTAACACGATCAGGCAAAGACTGCTCATTAAGCCAAGCATGCCTTCTAAGCACAGACCCAGTAACAGCAGCCCTGCAAGAGGCCCCTAAAGAATAAAAACCACATTGCAAAGTATGTTTTCCCACTTGTTCAGCAGAATGCATTAAATCCTGTAAATCTGTATTTTCCACACAGTCAGGAATCAACATCATTTTCTGTTTAAGCAGTCCAGTAATATGCTGTTGGTATTTTAACATATGAAATTGGCAGTTTAAAGCTCTGATTGCCAAGGCTGCAGAAGTATAAACTTTTTTACCCCATCTATCCAGCGCTCTGGAGTCTCTATCAGAAGGGGTACGATTTTTAGCAGTAGAAGCCTTAATGCCCTTGGGACCCTGAGAAATGGTCTCTGGATCTGCAACTGGATTTTTGAAAAGGAACTTGTGGGACTCAGGAACCCTGTAGTATCTGTCAGGTTTACTAGGAGCCGGAGGCAAGGAATTAGGGGCCAAACTGGATTCCGGGAACACGTCATCAACAATGTCTAGTACAGGAGGTATATCCAAAGGCCTATGCTGAGGAAGAAGAAGGAAATCCCTAAGCCTCTTTTTTGAATCAGAAAATTCCTGGTTTTCCCAGTGAAAATGCTCCCTTAAAGTTTCCCCAAAATTAAAATCCTCAGGAGGAGAAGCAGAGGGAATGGAATCCTCTGCATCAGAATTCTCATAAGTAGGCATGGACAAATCCAGGTCATTAGTAGAGTCAGAAGAAACAGATTCCTGATCAGAAGATTCATAATCAAGCTCAGCCCTAGGCCGCTTAGAGGTAGGGGGTTGACTACCCCTGATGAGTAATTAGATCTTCAGACATTTTTATCATTTGTTTTTTGGGCATAGGGGCCTGAACATGTGGCCTGGGCATCATTTTTTTAGACATAGATCGAGATTTAGGCCTTAGTAATGAAGCCGGTGTCGATTTAATATGCATGTCTGTAGGCCTGAATGCACCCTCAGAAGCCGGTGCCTGCACAGCAACTCCGGACCCATCCAAGGTAGAGACATAGTTGAAGTATCTCACGGCATACCGGACTCTGAATGGGTTCAATAGAGGCCTGCGAATCAGAAGTAGTGGGTATCAGGGGCTGCAAAAGCACCTCACTGAGTACCGGCGAACTGGCGACTGGCTTAGGAGAAGCATCGCTGGCAGTTTTGGACCTTGACAGTCTCTGTCTTTATCTTTGCGTTTTTTTGGAATTCCGGACGTCGGACGGCTAACCGATGATATTTCTGGATAATTAAGCCATGAACCGAAATAGTTAAAGGTAAAAATCTACCGACGACGGATAGTGTGCTGATTAAATAAAGCACAAAACCGACAGCAAGGTACGTCGTGGTCAGGGCATAGGCAAGGAATACAGTACGAATGAAAATCTTTGAGGTATTTGCTCTCCACAAATAATGCAATTATTAACTTTTACTGACATCGGTAAGGAGCAAGAAAAAGTTTCCCCAATGGGGTACTTAGCTTTAAGTTGAAGACTTCGGTACTGAAACTCGAAAATGAAAATTTCAGGAGTCAGCCGACTGGCACTTGCAAACTGCTTCTGCTTCGGGCACCGTACAGCAAGAAAGACTAATGTAATGGCATCAGCTGCATGTTTTATACCTCTGACGACCTGATGTCATGGAAGAAGGGACAGCAACCGATGCAGGACCCAAGACTTTGCTAATCAGGCCGACTGAGTGCACTCTGCCAGCAGATTACCCAAATGTAATGACTGCAACAGTGAAACACGAAGAACATCAACGCAATGCAGTATACTAGTTATTTGGAGACAGTCTGCTTCAACACTGCTTGTCCCACCTTTTCTGTAGCAAAAGAAACACAATGACTGAGCCTTCTCATATCTTTGGTTTTGTTTAACCAGTACCCAAGTCAACCGTGTATATCTAGACAATATAGTATTTTCTTCTCCTTTTATTTTAGACTGGAGAAGGAAATATTCAGCTAGGCAGTTTGATTAAAGGAAAATGCTGGTACTACTTTAAGCACAAAGGCTGAATTTGCTCTAAGGCTCACCCTACTTGCAGAAAACTAAATTTCCACCATCTTACAGGGTATCAGTATATTAGAGAGTCAGCTCGGGCTGGATGGTTTGGAGACAAAGCCAGACAGGTGAGATTGTGGTGGTATGAACGTGCTGAGGAGGGATGATGGGGATATTGGGAAAAGGATGCTAAGGATGGAGCTGCCAGGTAAGAGGAAGGCCTAATTTAAGGTTCATGGATGTGGTGAGAGAGTACATGCAGGCGGTTGGTGTGACACAGCAAGATACAGAAGACAGGAAGATATGGAAACAGACGATCTGCTGTGGTGACCCCCCCTAACAGGAACAGTTGAAAGAAAATTTCCTACTGGCTGTTTTTCCAGCCTCTAAGTACATCCATCATGTGCTCTGAGAACTGGTGCCTGAAAGGCAAGAGGGTTAACATAATTCAAGTGGTTCCACACTGGGGTGTATTGTGGCCCCCTTGTCCTGAGTTAGAAACATATAATGTTTCAATCTGTATATCTCCATGAGAAGGGAAAACCAGTGCTGTCCAGGTCTGAGGGGTGCTATCAGTGGCATCTTTGGCCTCCCATAACTTCTGGAACAGCCTGGGGAGCAGAGCAATCAGATATAATGAATACATGAAGAGACATGTCTACTTGGTGGAAAAGGCAATTTGTGCCCAACCTTCCAGCTGGGTCCCCCAGAGAAGCATGTTCTCAACTGTCTGTTGTTCAGGATTGAAAACAGTTAATCTCTGGGATCCTCCAATGTGCACTAACTGAAGGCAGACATCCCTAGTTAACATTTATTTGTGTGGATCTGCCATTGTGTTTTGTTGTGAGAGGATGTAGACCTGCATGGGGTCATTAAAGATTGCAGATCTAAGCTCCAGGCAGGCACTATTAACCTGCAAAGGTAGTTTGAACATGCCTCCCTCACTTGAGGATATACAACATGAACATATTGTCTAAAACTACCTCGATGGTACCACTATCCATACTGGTTTGAAAGCCTTGACAAGCTTAATCAAAGCCATTATCTCTCACATTTACTTGCTTCTTTCTTCGAGTTCTTATTCACAGACCCTGGACTTTGAATTGTTGTGTGTATGCTCTCCAGACTAGGTCTGAAGCATGTGTTGTTAGTGTCTGGTTGGGAGATACCTAAATAAAAAGGAACTCACACATTCAGGCTCACTTGGTCGGGCTACCACTTCATCTCTTTGTACTTACATTTTTAAATTACTTCTAGTGACTGGAACTGTTGATTCCAGGCAATCTCTAGTATCACTGGAGTTTTGCCATGTGCAACCAGGCCACTGCTACTTTCAAGACAGTGGAGGCCATGAATCCCAGAACCCTAAGGTACTCCCCTGGCTGACCAGCCTCTTTTTAATGCTAGACTGAGGAAATATTTTTTGCAAGTGGTCCACTTTTTCATTGGAAGGAATATCTTCTGACAGTTGCAGTCTAAAACACAACCCACGAATGTCACTCTCTTGGAAGGAGTAAGACTTGATTTGGGGATTTTTTTTTAATTGCACACCTGCAGAACTGAGCCTGATGGCTCCTCCACCTGCACCCAATCAGCGTTTTCATTCTGTGGTCACAGGAGATGGAGATCCCGGGGAAGGAAAGAGCCCCATAATTCATGTACTCCTGCCTGGAATTCTCCCTTGAACTCTGCCACTTGCATTGAGAGTCAGGTGGTTGGCATTGCATCAGCCTTGCTGGTCTTCTGAGGCTGCCTACCCTCCCCCATTGTGGGTCTTTCAAGCTCTTCTACAACTGCCCTCCTAGGATAATGTCATTAATACATTACTTGTACAAAGAGACCACCTAACCATAAACCTCTCCTGAGGGTAGGAAAGTGTTTTAATTTAAAAAAATTATTTTTTCTTTTTACAATTTTTAAAATAAAACAGAAAACCAAGTACTTGGAAACTAGCAGTTTGCTAATGTCATATGTTGCTAAGACAATTTGGCATTCTCAGTAAAAGGATTAAGAACACTCTGCTTGTGTTTTCCTTTAATACATCCTACAACCAAATTAGCAGTCTTCAACATCCTCAGTTAACACGCATTTGTAGTTCTTATTCCCTCTTTACTTTTATACCTTGCATGGCATTTTCCCTATATTAGCAGTCCTTGTAGCTAGCCATTCTTCCCCCTCAATTATTCTACCTTGCATGGCATCTACATTTAACATCATGTTGCATGTGACTGTTGTCTCTTACTTTAAGAACAACAGTATCTATCTACAGTTTATATATGCGCACCTATTTCTGGATTGCTATTAATGGGTAACTGCTTTAATTTATGAACTTATTATGTAAAATGTAGAAACAAACTATGACTGCTACCTTACTCTCACACTGCTTGATTTTACTTTATGCAGATTTATGTATCCCTTTCTAAAGCACAGTTTTTCACTCCAGTTCTCCACAATAAATGGACTGAAAAGTAGTGTCTAAACTGGTAAACAAAGGATAGCAGCAATAATGTCCTGAAAAGCAGGTTACATTGTATGTGTGTTTATGACCAAGATAACTGCTATGCAAATAACAGGAACCTGTACACAGTAAGAGACTCATTCATCAATTATCATATGACTAGATCACCATGCAATTTCAACACCACTTAGAATATTTAGAAAACACAAATCCTGCATACCAAGACATGGAATGATGATTCAAAGTGACAGCAAATTATAAAAAGAAATTAGACATTCTACACTTGAATTTCAAATGTATTTTCTTGCAAATAAGCACGAACAGTGTGCAATGTGAGTAGGTTTGCCAATGACTTGAAATTGCTCTACACAGGTAAAATAAAAAAAATCTGCAACAGCATTGTCAAAGAAATAAGTGTGCCCTAAATAAACTGCAGATCAAAATTTCTGCTCATTAGAAAAGTGTTTTCATAAAGGAACACACAGAGTAAGGGATACAAAACACTTTTTGAAATGAACAAGCCTTTCTTTTGCTTGGGTTAAGAAGATGGACAGGAGTAATCTGGAAAGGCCAAAGGCATGAACTGTACATATCAACTGTCTCTTAGATTCATAAGTAAAAAGAAGAAACCAAGGAAGTAATGCTCATATTTTAACTGCAATCTCAGTACAGAGAAAAAAAGGCAAACCCTTGCCATTGTCTAATGACTGAAACCACCAAAAGTGCTTCTTCAACCAATGATATAACTGTTTACATCTTAAAACAGACCTTTACCATGGTCTGATCAGACAAGAATATCTTCAAACTCTATTTTCAGTCTGAATATAATTCTGGACAGCTTTTACATACTGCAGGTGTCTTGACATATGATGGTCTTCTGGTGGAACTAGTTCACTTGGAACCAGGGATATCAGACAAAGGCAGTAGGTGTGGCACTGTGATGTTCAAGTCAGATTTCATATTCTGCTTGGAAAAGACCATAACGATTCTCAAGATAACCTTCTTGAATCATAAATACTCCTTGACATGGACTAAAAATAAAATATTCTCTCCTCGCAGTAGTGAGCAGAACAAAGGTTTTAGAATTACAGTTCTAACCCAGTATCTTGAAAAAGCATAATTTTACTGCTGTTTCAATGTCTCACTGTAATTTTAGATAAAGGAAGAACATAAGCTTCTGTATAGCCATTTTAGGCAGGTACTAATACTCTTCCCGCTTCAATTTCTCATATTTCTGACACATCACTTAAGGTTCAGGAAGTTCATCCTCTGATAAACAATCTTCAGCCCCAGTTGTAGAAGTAGACTTTTTGCCAGACTGGTAGATAATCTATAAGTGGACCTATGAAAGGAAAAATGCTATTAGAAACATAAGCAGAAGCAATAGAGCTACAGCAATTTCATGGATGTTTACCTCCCTGGTATATATTTCCCAAGACAATTTGCTGAAAATCTTGTTACTGTTCTTCATCCTGGTCAACCTTTTATGTTTTATCATTAAAACACTTTTGATTTCCAGTGACTTACTATGGATTACTTGGAGGCTCTGTTGGAAATTAAAACTGGACCATCTAGTTTTACATTTTATCTGTTCAGTATTTGGTTAATTTATTTAGCAATCAGATTAAATGCAGTAGGTTAAAAACACTTTACAGCCATTACCTGGGGAAAGGCTTCAATTGTTACAGCAGTTATAACTTATTGTTTACAAAACATACAAATGTCTGTACATTTAAAGAGAGACCACACAAAAACACAACAAACAGATTTTGCATCACAGTACGCCGAACAGAAATATACAATGTAACCATCAACCCAGTAAAGTGTTTCAAAATTTCAGCATTAGCGAGATTCTAATATGGCCATGCACGTAATCTGTTTAAACAGAAATTATATACTTGCCATAATGCTGGATCTTTTTATTGTGGTCTGTGTAGCTATACTGATAATTACATAGTCGTTTGTTGGAACTGATACGGCCCTGTTCATGCTCCATGACTCAACCCCCTTTATGATTTTTCCATCACATAATCCCAGCGTGTTCTCTTCAGATAGAGTTTGCTGACTAATGTTTTAGAATTATGAAATACAGCACATATATATATATATATATATATATATATATATCAATATATGTGAGATGGGCAAACAGCTTTACATTGATGTGGCATGGCCTCAGGAAAAAGTGACAGTATGGAAGGGAGACCATGTGAAGGATGTCGTATCACACCAATGAGGATAAAAAGGATCCAGGACTATGGTAAGTACATGACGTCTGTAGCTTATTCATCTCATCTGTCCAATCCAACTGATGGGTCAGAATTCCAAACTACATGAAATCCTGGGTGGCATCATGACAGGATACCTTTAAGAACTGTAGCTGTAAAATAAACTCTGGATCTGGAAAATATATCCACTTTACAGTGTTTGGCAAAGGTATGCAATTTAGACCATGTTGCTGCAGCACGCATTTTGCCTACAGCAGAATTTTGGAAAAAAGGCTGCTGAACCAGTGACTGGCCTTGTATAGAATTTCCTCTAGGTTTATTTGCCAGTGGTTTGTTCTGTGATGTACATGCAAATGGGGTCTACTTGAAAAGATTGACATACTAGAATGCCAACTTTCAGAAGATCGAGACCAAGTAAGTGAAAATGCACAACATCAGTGGAGTGTAACATAGATGGAAAAGAACAACGAATGTTAGCAGGAAGTAGTTGTGTGAGATCAAACTACAGCAGGGATTGTGGTTTTTGCCATTTCCCTGCTTTAGTGTGATATAAGAGCTGATATATTTAATTAGCAAGGGGTGTGAGTGGTGCAGTGGGGCATGCTCCTCTGCAAAACATGTTGTCAATGTTCTGGGATTTTGAGGTTCTAGTTTGTTGCTATTCTGGAGTTTTGATTAACTGGGCTTGATCTTGTCATAGACGATATTCTGGTAAGTTGACCTTGTGACACTGATCCGTGCAAATGATATACAGTCAGACAGCCATCTGGACAAGGTTGCCTTAGACATGTTTTAGTATATACGTTTATGTGCAAAGAAGGTGAACAATAATTTATCTTTCCTGAATGCTTTTTGTCCTGTGGAAACGAAATGTAAGCTGTCATTGTAGATTTAGGGTGTGAAGAATGTACTGCTTTTTGTTAGAATGATTAGAAATGAAAGTAGGCAAATGTATTGGCTGATTCAAATTGGACTCCAAAGCAAATATCGGAATAAATGAAGGATTAGTTTGGAGGGATACTCTGCCTTTATGGAAGATGAAGTATTCAGGGCTGGGAGATAAAGCTTGTAATTCTGAGATCCTTAACTGACTGGGGGGGGTGTAGAAGAAAGGTTCCTTTCAAAAAGGGCTTGGATAGCTTATGGAAGTTGGAAATCGATGCTAGTTAACCCCGTGTTTGTGAAGCAGCCTGAATCAGCATCATAGGTTCATAGGTGTGTACTAGGTTAATGTCCATGGAGCCTTTACAAACCTAGCCCACAGGATTACCCTGACATCATGCCACCCAACCTTAGTTCCCAGTGCCTCTGTCGAGTAGAGCCAGTGGAGTGATCCCCGGGGTGAATTTTCTATTTCCCATCTACTCATCAAGGTTTCTCTTGAAGAGGGCCAGTAAGGTGCTCTGTTTCACATGTTAGGGAAGTCTATTCCATAGCAAGGGAAGTCTCTGGGTTATGAATCTGTCCCTCCAACACTTTCTTTTGATTGTGGTAATGAGGTTGAGGTCACTGGAGGAGTGTGTGGTGCGGAGGGATTGGGATTTCTTTAGATGTAGCATTTCTAACAGAACTGGATCAGACATGGCTTTGTATGTCAAGCAGAGATTGCCTCTAAGTACACGATACGAGACAGAGAATAGTTGGAGATTTTTAAATCTGCCCATATAGGACAAGTGTTTAAGGCCTAGAATCCTCTTTGTGAGGTACTTTTGCAGCCTCTCCAATTGCTGTAGATGTCTAGTGAGGTCCATGCCAAATGCGGCATTATACTCTATGACTGGCCTAATGAGGGAAGAGTAGAGGGAAACAATGCCCTCTTTGTTCCTGGATGCAAAACCCTTAGTAATGAGATGTGTCACATAGAAGGACTTTCTGACCACAGTGGCAATGTGGTAGTCAAATGATGATGGATATCAACTTTTTGTTGAGGCCGATAAGGGAGTTTTTCCAGTCTTGGGACTTTACCTTATTCTGCATCAGTTTCCTCCTCCTGTTGTAGAGTTTGTTTATGGCATGGGGCCACCAGATTTGCTTCCTTTTTTTGGAGCAGAGCATCTTGGTTCTGTTGGGTATGGTGAGATCCATACATTTGTGTACGTGTTTGTACAGTGCATTGGTGTATGATTCAGCGGGTATGCAACTATTCTCCATTTGCATCAAATAAATTAGACAGGAATTGAAGGATTACAGGAATGGAAGCCCACAAAGGATGCCCAACTATTCTCCATTTGCATCAACTAAATTAGACACGAATTGAAGGATTACAGGAATGGAAGCCCACAAAGGATGCTTTAATTCACTGCCCATACATAGAATTTCCATTTGCTTTTTTGAACACTTTATGAGTGGATTCTTTTTGAGATGGAGACGGAATGTGAAATACACTCTCAAATAACATAGGGTCTTTTGCAATCATGGAAACTGGAGAAACCATATGGTTAACATCAGGTTCAGTAAATCCATATGAAGCTGCTCAGAATAGTGTAACAGAGGATTTGGATGGGAATCTAGAAGCTATAGGAGCTTCATTAGGTGAGGCCTGAGCAAGAGAAATCAAATTTGCCTTGGCCAACAAGGAGCAATGAGGATCACAGTGGCTTTATATGTTGCTGTGTTCTGTAAGAATATGCAAAGAGGAAAACAGGGGAAAGGCCTAGAAAAGTCTAGTGGGCCACTGTCTCACAGCAGCTTCTCCTGGGAACTATCTTCCAGAGGGATCAGAGTGAAGTCGCTGTTGCACTTGGTCTTGGCCAGGAATGTTGAGAGATTGCAGCAAAGCAGGCCCTAGTAGCTGAATATATTTCAGGCTACTGCTGGATTAAGAGACCACTCCTGAGGAATCACAAATGACCTGCTCACCCTGTTTGCTTAACAGCTGACTCTTCACTCTCTCCAGAACATGTGTTGTGATTAGAAAATGATGCAAAGAGATCATCAATTGCTAAACTCTCATGGCTTCTTAGCAAAGAGGCTAGGATTTGGATTTTCATTGCTTGCTTAAATACAATAATACAGACATGCTTGTTTGACTGGAAATTACTCTCAGAGGAAGAAGGTCCATAAATTCTTGCAGTGCCAGAAGATCATCCTTATCTCCAGAACAGTGTGAAGTTTGGCCTCTGTTTGACTCAAAGTTCCTTTGAACGTCATCCACTCAAAATACTCACCCCACCTCAGAGTGAGGAGGCATTCATGATGACTGCTGTCACAGGTGGACAGAGAACAAATGGTCTCCATGTAGGAAGTCTTGAAGAGGTTACCTACCATTTTAAGTAACTTGGAGGTGACTATGGGGGTTGAAGGATGATCTGAAATCTGAGACCACTGGACTCAACAACCACTGCAATATGCTCATGCAAAAACAAGCATTGGTTACTAAGGCTACTGACAAGGCCATCAACCCTAGAACTTGGAGTACCAAAGATTATGAAGGAGAGGAGTGGTTACAGTGATACTCAGTCTGAATCCTGTCCTTGGGAAGACCGACTTGGAGCTTGTTTTGTCCAGATGACAAACAATAAGGAAAGAGTTGGTTGAAGGTCTGACTTTTTATAATTCACAGAGATGTCCAAGGATAAGCAGAGCTTATAACCTCTGGCTTTGATGATAGACTCTCTGGTTACAGCAATGAGAACTCAACTATTCAAATATGGGAACTACAGATCCCTCTGAGTCTCGGGTGGACTGCGACTACTTCCATGCACTTTGTGAACATCCAGGGGGGGGTTGTGGTTAGGCTAAAGGGCAGGGATCTATGAACTGAAAATGACTGGTTCACAGCCAGAAGCATAGAAATCTCCTGAATATCTTGGCTACCTTGATATGGAAGTAGACATCTTGGAAATCCACATATGAATCATTTGCACCATGTAAACTCTGAAAGGGGTCTTTCTGACATGAGTGTAGGCTGCTGTGATGTAGAATGAGTCTGAAGTCCCCTCTTTTTTTCTTTAGAATAAAAAGGGACCTTGAGTAGATTCTGGACCCTGACTGTTTTTTATTTTAGTTGATCTTGTGGAATGTCTGGTAGTATGAGAGATTACAGGAGTGGGGGATGGGAAGAGGGCATGGTATGGCTTCTGGATACTAATCACTCAAATGTCCTGTATGATGCACTTCAATAAAGATGAATGGAAAGAGAAAAGACCCCTGAATGTCTCCAGAGATGAACAGTCAGGCAAGGCTTTAGGGAATCTGGACCATTTGCATGAAAAGGTCCCCAATAATGCCTGATTCTATAAACCTCGTCAGCATCCATTAAAGAGACCACCTCTACCACAGCCACCCACGTTTGAGGTGCCATCAAAGGGCTGAGCATGGGGATTTCAGATATATGAGGATTTTGACCCTTTTTGATTCCTGTTGTAGGATCTTTGAGGGGATTTCAAATTTGATGCCTAAGGCAGACAGTGTGTTACCTTTCCTGCTCAAATAACTTTGCCTTTCATAGTATGCCTAACTAAAGTGAAACCATCACAGGAGATGTTAATGAAGGACACCTTAAAACTGGCCACAAAAAGCCAGAAAGGCCGAAGCAGGAATGATGCCTCATGGTAATGCTTGTGCCCACTGCTTGGCTGCTTCCTCAGTGGATTTAAGTAAGCCACATGATGTAGCTGGGAATATTTTGCACTGTCCCCACTGTAGTTTCCATCTCCTATACTCTGGCACTGCAAGAAGAAAAAACGCTGCTCCAAAGCCACAAGTAACCAAGCCCAACAGCGAAAAGTGACACTGCAAGAAGAAAAAAAACACTGCTCCAAAGCCACAAGTAACCAAGCCCAACAGCGAAAAGTGACACTGCAAGAAGAAAAAAAACGCTGCTCCAAAGCCACAAGTAACCAAGCCCAACAGCGAAAAGTGACACTGCAAGAAGAAAAAAAACGCTGCTCCAAAGCCACAAAATGGTATTTTAATAAACAAATGCAAGCACCTTTGTTTCCAATGCTACAGAAACATTATCAGACAAAGATAAAATACCTCACATCCTTTAAATACCATAAAAACATCACTTCCTTAAAGGATGAACCTCACTTGCTTGAGGGGGTGGTGCCCAAATGCAAGACATGTTATACAACATCTTGTGCAACATCTCACTTTCTGAGAAAAATGCAAGATACAAAGTTACAAAACATTTCGTTACCTTCATAAAATCCTAGTGCATTTTGAATACTAAAAGCTAAGGTTTGATCAATATGTTCTCTTAAATGCCACTACATCCCCCAGGGCTTAATGAGTACATATCAATCAAACCCATATTAAAGTTGAAAGCGGGTACTGTTTGATTTTTATTACAAAATTATATGCATTTTTTTAGTATATAAAGTAACTAATGGAATTTTATTATTGGCATTAACTTCTATGTTTGTACATGATTTTTAGCTTTTAGTATCATATATTTAGTTTTTATGGTATTGAAAGGATGTGAGAAAGTTATCTGTTTGTCTGATGATGCTTCTGTAGCACTGGAAATGAAAGTGCTTACATTTGTTTATTAAAATACCGTTTTGTGGCTTTGGAGCAGTGTATTTTTTCTTCTTGCAGTGTCACTTTTCGCTGTTGGACTTGGTTACTTGTATACTCTGGCAATGGTGTCTTTTGCAAAGAGCCTAATGCCTGTTCCACTAAATCTCTATGGAATTGATTCATACGAGTGGCATAAGTCAATGACCTCACAGCAAAGGTGCCAGAGGCATACGCATGCTTCCTGTTCCTGTCCATTACTAGGACACCTTGTTAGGAAGATGGACAGCAGCTACTTCATCTGACATTGACAACTCTTGCTTGATGGCTTCTGCTATGATCATAGAGACCACAAGAGGTCTGAATATGAAGAATTTTATAGTTTTTTTCTTTGTATGGCATCTAAAGAGTTTGGATCCTTCTATACCCTCCTGGCAGCCATCAAATAGAACCTCCTCATCCTGGAAGGAGGGGGAAGTTGGCCAGGATCACTTCTGTCTCATCAATTTAAGGATTTTGTTAAAGATGCTGTTTTCTTGAGGGAGGACTGAAGGAACCTCTCAGTCATCCAACTTGGTGTTTTTGGATGTCAATGACTGCATAAGAGAGCCTATGTGCCTCCAGGGGAACCTCTCAATCATCCAACTTGATGTTGGATGCCAATGACTGCATTAGACAGTATGTTTTTCCTTTTGTACAGCCTTTTTTTTAGGAACATCTGGGGGAAGGAGGAGAATCCAAATCCCCAGAGGACTCCCAATAAAAAAAAAAAATTATCTGCTTTTACTGTATTTGTGTTTCTTCCTACTTTATTTGCTTTTGCATCATCTTAAAATTACTCAGTTGTATTTATTACTGCTTGGTGTAACTCATTCTAAGCCTTTTAGTTTAAGCACTTGGGCTTCAGACCAGTTGTTTTACATTAAGAAGGTTTGTGGTCTGCACTGTAGTGGCAGAACAGGTAGCTTACATCCTTCTAAGTTGGGAACTGCTGACTGAGGTCTCAGTGTCTGTTATTCTAAAAGTGTATTAATTCTAGTTTCAGCACTTGGGCTTCAGGCCAGTTATTTTACATTAAGAGGGTTCGTGGTCTGCACTCTTGTGGGAGGAGAGGCTGGACTCTGCCCTTCTGAGCTGGGAATTTCTGGTTAAAGGCTTATAGTGCCTGCATATTTGAACTGCTTCTTACTGAAATTGGTACACCTTGTTTGCTGTAGCATAGACAAGATCCAGGCCTGCTGAATCTAGCTTTGTTTGTGTGCTTGTTGTTTGCTTGTTATTTCCCTGAAACGCTAATTCCACCTAAAACGCGGCTTTCCAGCGCTTCTGTGGATCCCTAGTGATATCTGCATTGCTTACTGTACTTATTTCCTTGTTTCACTTGAAAGAAAGTTACTGTTTGTCGTTTTTACATTTAAGTTACCTGTAACACATTTCATTTAAGTTACCTGGCACTTGCTCACTAAAGCAATTATATAAGTCAGCACTAAAAAATTAAGAGCACTACACCCTCACAAACTCCCCTTGAGTACCTTGTTCCCCATTGGCCCTTTTTTTCAATTATAAAGGAATTCCCAATACTATTCTAGCATGTCCAAAGGTCAGTTGTCAATCTCCTCTCCGGTCCAGCTGGTGAATCTGGGAATCTTGAGGCAATGTTACAACTGCCTCATGTACACAGACAACCCTCTTCCTCCGAACAAATTCCAACATATGTGAGAGATGCAACCATATAGCCAAACTGGAGGCTAAGCTCTCTCAACTCAGTACTGGCGTAACCAGTAAGGAGGAGAAGGAAACCACACTCACTACAATTCCAGTCTCACATAGACCTACCACGACAGCAAACCAAACACATAAACACACAAAAACATACTCAGAGGCTCTAAATAAAATCTGCCTAAGCAGCAGAGACCTCCAAAGCAGACACCCAAGCAACCGCTACCCCAAAACAAAACACATGCAACACATAGCTCACAAAGCCAGTGTGCCGAACAGTCACAGCCCTTAAGGCTAAACAACACACCTGATACACTTGTAATAGGTGACTATCGTCAGGCACACTGACATCCCGCTCACCAGGCTGAACAAGGAGAAGGTCACGGTGAGCTGCCTGTCGGGCGCTAGGATCCGCCACATAACACAAGCACTCAGATCACTCCAAGGCAAGTACAAATATGACTCAGTCATTGTCTATGCTGGTGTGAATGACCTGAGATGTACCTCCCTGGACTACATGAAAAGAGACAGAGGAGCTCTCTGAGCATGTAGCCCAGGCCGGTATGACCCTGACCTTGAGTAGCATCTTACCCTCACCAAGAATGATGCCACAATATGAAGACAAGATGATCAATTTCAACAATTGGCTTAAGTATTGGTGTCATTCAAAGGGGATCCAATGCCTGTCAGCCTGGGATGACATGCTCAACAAGCCACGATGCTTCGCTAGGGATGGCTAGCACCTGTCACCCCTGGGTTTTTGGATTTTGGCAAAGGCTCTTGCTACCCCTATAGTGCCTTTTTTTAGGCAAGGCTCAAAAGACAAACCCACCTTCATAGGTATCACAAGGGATAAGAAACAGAGTAATGCTACTCAAAGCCAGAAGTCTAAACCTCAAGATGCACGCACTCGAAACTCTCCTTAGCATGGAGAACATTGATATCTGTGCAGTAACAGAAACCTGGTTCAAGGCTCCCGAGAGCACCCCAGCACTACCAGGTTGTACCTCATACCATGCTTTTCGGCCACAAAACTTGGACCGAACCACAAAAGGAGGGGGAGTATCAATATTCGTCAAAGATACCCACACCTCCGGGTTGGTGGCACAGCACGAAGCATCAGAGACCTATCCATGTGCAACTAAAAGTGGGTAAAACTACCTTCCAGTTTATAGCCTGCTACAGACCACCTTCCCAAACCCAGGAACCCCACTCGGCCTTCCTGAGAACACCGGAAAATATGAAGGTCTCTCCAAACACCATTATATTGGGTGACTTCAACTACCCAAACATAGACTGGGAGCATTACTCTAGCTCCAACACCCTAGCCCAAAGGTTCCTAGAATTTATAAACTCAAACGCTGTGGAACAACTTGTTACCACTCCCACAAGAGGGGAAAACATACTGGACCTGATCATCACCAACATGGGGACTCTATGCTCCAGACCAGAAGTGTATCCCTCATTGTAAGATCAGACCATAAACTAATCTCACTGGATATTCACATCCCGGACTCCACCCCCTGCCCTGAAAACCACAGTGAAAAACTTCTCTAATGCAAATTTCACACTCCTCAAAACTGAGGTGGAATCCTTCAAAGCCCCCGGACCTGTGGAAAATACGGCCTAGACCGTAGAATCCTTTATAAACGCATTCTATGAACACCTTCAGGAATGCATGGATCATGCAATCCCAAATAAAACCAAGTCTCAATCCTCCAAAGGCAGATGTCCTGTGACCCCAGCCATAAACAAACTATACAATAGAAGGAGGAAGCTACTACATGATAGAGTAAAATCCCAAAAAGGGAAGGCATCTCTGATCAGTATTACCAAAAAACTACGGGCACTCATAAAATAGTCTAAGGCTAGCTTCGAGAGAAAAATTGCACAGGACACTAGGATAATCACAAGGCTTTCTTTAGTTATGTTAGGAACCTGGGTGGGAATTCCCAGATATGCTCAGAATTAGTCCAAATGACAAAAATACACTGAACCCACAGACATTGCAAACATCCTAGCTGACAGGTTCAGTGCAAACTTCCACCCCTTCCCCATCAAAAGGGCAAATATCTATCCCAGCAGAGTGCTGCCCCTGACATCTCAGATGCTCAGGTAAGAGCCGCCTCCAAAGCAAAAACACAGCATCAATGGGACCAGACGGTGTCCCGGCTGCGCCCTACATGAACTCCAAGAACAGCTAAACCCAAACCTAAAACTACTGTTCAATCTCAGCCTTACTACAGGATAAGTACCCAAAGAGTGGCGTGCAGCAACAGTGGTCCCTCTCCACAAAGGTGGTGCCTCAACGGATCCTGGAAACTATCGCCCCATAAGCCTGACTAGCTTGGTCTGCAAAGCTATGGAAAGGATCATTATGGACCTCATAAATAAAGATATTGGGGACCTACAGACACTGGATCCTACCCCAGTTCGGCTTTGTTAAGGGCAGATCCTGCCTCTTAAACCTGGTCAATTTCTTTGAAACAAACACCAAGGCCATTGATGAGGGGAAAGTGGTCCACACAGCCTACCTGGACCTCGCAAAAGCCTTCGATACAATACCCCACTCGGGCATTATAGATAAGCTCACCAGCTTAAATATAAACCCCTATGTCACTAGATAGGTTGCAAACTGGCTCAAGGACAGAACCCACATGTTTTCATTGCTTTCATTTGTTTTACCTAAATATAGAGTCATGGTTGAATTACATCAAGTTCCATGATAGTTTGTTTGTTTAATTCAATATATATACAATCTGGTGTACATTTTTAATTAATTCGTGTTAAATGTTTGTAAGCTCCGGTTACGATGGTAACTGCATAGATGCTCACCCAGCATTATTTCTATTAACATTTTGATGCGCAAGGTTCCTATTGCCTATTGTCTAAACATGGTTTAACTGCTGAACTGCACCAAGTTCTTTAAATGTTTAAATGTTTACTCGTCTGTTTAGATGTATTGGCAACCGCAAACAAGTCTTTCTGGGACTATACCTGTCAACTTCTAGTTGCGCAGTGTTCTCATTGCTTTCATTTATTTCACCCAAGCACAGAATTATAGTTGAACTACATTAAGTTCCATGATTGTCTGTTTGTTTGTCTAGTTCATTATATATACATATATTTACACTTTTAACTCATAAACTGTACCATGAGTTATGTTCAAGATTTATTTTAGAATTTGTATTCATCATTAATGAAAGCATAGCTTCCGATAGTTTGTCAGTTGATCTTGGAAGCTAAGCATTGTTGCTTTAAATGTTTAATGAGGTACCTAATTACGTAGGGCTTGGTTTTAATTATTTTATACAATTTATGTAGTATATAAGCACTTTATTGTAGAATCTTCATTTGTCTGATGAAGCGTGGCTGTGACCACGCGAAAGCGCTTACCCTTCAATTATATTTATCACAATAAAGAAGAGTTTTACTTTTGCTACGGCTGCCGATAATTTCTTTGAACTGTGGATTTGGGAAGTTTGTTAAACAGCAACCGCTCAGTACTTTAACTTCATTGCGGTGAGATCAGGTTTCTGCTTCTCACATTTGCACTTGTTTGTGTTACCTGACCTCTTGGAGTTGCAGTTACCTCTTGGTTTTTTTCTATTTTTTCTGTGTGGTAACTGCACTACGCGATGGATTCCACCAATGTAGAATTAGACTACAGACCAGAGTCGAGGGAATTTTCAGCTATACCAGAAGGATTGCTGCATCACGTCGCTAACCCTTTATTGGCTTTGGAACTAGGTGGGCCAGTTAACATTCCTGCTTCCACCTCACCTGAAGAAAATCTTGCTGACTTCAACTTGGTTGTGAAAGAATTTGAAGATAAGCTATACCTATTACAAAGGTATGCCTGGCAAAGGCAACACCTTGAAGCATCCATACATCATAGAATCGTACCCCGAGGAATGTGTGTATTTTGCATGCCATCTTATGGAACTAATCATCCGGTGCTCTTGAAAAAGTGGCAGGACCTAAATATTGAACAAGGATTCAGGTACATGTCACTTTTAAATGAATATTTCTTACCTCTTGAGACTAAATTACGTACTGAAATAGACATAACTCACAAAAATTTAACTGACAAGTTTAAATCAGATTTTGCTAAAAATAGACTGCAAACCATTTTCTCACAAGTGAATTCTTTCAGTGAGAAATTGAAACAAATCAAACTGAAAAAGTTGCAGAGGGACTTTAATGATTTTCAAACTGGTCAGATTTTTGTCTGGCCCAGACACAATAATGCACAAACTCAATCGCAAAGGCCAGCTCCTTTAACACATGCTAATGACAATGTTATAACTAATGATGCTGCTTCTACATCTGTTGGTGTTTCAGCTCCGTCTACTCTACTTATAACCGATAATAATTCTGCTCAGCTTAGTGAGACGGAATTTCCTAGATTGACTGCTTACTCTGCAACACCACCTCCTAACCAACTAGCTTTTGCTAATATGCACAATGACATTCTGCCAGGCGCAAAACCTAAAGTTGCTCAAGAAGCAGTCGTTTTTACCCTATCCCATAAAAAAACACAGTATCAAGGGAGAGGGCGCTCTCAGAGCAGAGGGCCAAGAAAAAGGAAAAATTCAGAAGAGAGATATGGAACGAATCGAAGGCAAAGGATGTGACTGACATTTTTGTTAATTTATCTAATTATGACTTATGTATATCAGATGCTAGTTTGATTAACAAGGGCTTAAATTTCATACCAGCACAATGCAGTAACTTAGCTGATGTTTTATGTGAGCTACGTATTTTTTGTAGAAATGTAGCCCTTAAAATGTTTTTTAAAAACACCTCTACAACAAAAATTACTGAAACTTCACAATCTGAATATGTGTCACTAAGACAAAAGAGTAACTTTTCACCTCCTTTACCCTTCAGTATTGACTGTTTCTTAAAGGCCTGTGAGAGAGATTTTTACAAACTCTTTTCTACTAAGAAAAACAAAATAGCTTATGTTAACTTATCCTCTGGTGAAATGGCATCTTTAAAGAAGTTCAAACAGTTTTCTGACATCACCTTTAGACCTGCAGACAAAGGTGGTGGCATTATAGTTATGAATACTGCAGACTATGTTACTTTGATGTTAAATATGTTATCAGATCAAGAAACTTATTCCACCATCTCTCAGGAAAAAGTCTACTCTATTATAACTAATGTACATGCCACATTACATGACCTTCTAATGTGCCGACAAATTACAATTGTGAAGAATATAGGTATTTATACATTGAGTTCCCTACTACTCCTACAATAAAAAGGCTTGCCCCAAAAGAATTTTACCCAAAAAAAAGGGGTACTTCCCTTTTTTTTTTTTTTTTTTTTTTTACCCCCCTTAGGCCTTTAAAAAAGTTTTCTTTTCCCAAAGGCCCTTTTTTTCAAAATTTTTTTGGGGTAACTGCCACCCATTTTTCCCCCCTGCTTTTTTTGAAAAAAATTTTTTTTTCTTTTAAGGCCCCCTTTTGGGTTAAAAAGGAAATTCCTTTTTCCAACTCCCCGGGGTTTTTTATGGCTTCTGCTATGATCATAGAGACCACAAGAGGTCTGAATATGGAGAATTTTATAGTTTTTTTCTTTGTATGGCATCTAAAGAGTTTGGATCCTTCTATACCCTCCTGGCAGCCATCAAATAGCACCTCCTCATCCTGGAAGGAGGGGGAAGTTGGCCAGGATCACTTCTGTCTCATCAATTTAAGGATTTTGTTAAAGATGCTGTTTTCTTGAGGGAGGACTGAAGGAACCTCTCAGTCATCCAACTTGGTGTTTTTGGATGTCAATGACTGCATAAGAGAGTCTATGTGCCTCCAGGGGAACCTCTCAATCATCCAACTTGGTGTTGGATGCCAATGACTGCATTAGACAGTATGTTTTGCCTTTTGTACATCCTTTTTTTTTAGGAACATCTGGGGGAAGGAGGAGAATCCAAATCCCCAGAGGACTCCCAATAAAAAAAAAAAAATATCTGCTTTTTCTGTATTTGTGTTTCTTCCTACTTTATTTGCTTTTGCATCATCTTAAAATTACTCAGTTGTATTTATTACTGCTTGGTGTAACTCATTCTAAGCCTTTTAGTTTAAGCACTTGGGCTTCAGACCAGTTGTTTTACATTAAGAAGGTTTGTGGTCTGCACTGTAGTGGCAGAACAGGTAGCTTACATCCTTCTAAGTTGGGAACTGCTGACTGAGGGCTCAGTGTCTGTTATTCTAAAAGTGTATTAATTCTGGTTTCAGCACTTGGGCTTCAGGCCAGTTATTTTACATTAAGAGGGTTCGTGGTCTGCACTCTTGTGGGAGGAGAGGATGGACTCTGCCCTTCTGAGCTGGGAATTTCTGGTTAAAGGCTTATAGTGCCTGCATATTTGAACTGCTTCTTACTGAAATTGGTACACCTTGTTTGCTGTAGCATAGACAAGATCCAGGCCTGCTGAATCTAGCTTTGTTTGTGTGCTTGTTGTTTGCTTGTTATTTCCCTGAAACGCTAATTCCACCTAAAACGCGGCTTTCCAGCGCTTCTGTGGATCCCTAGTGATATCTGCATTGCTTACTGTACTTATTTCCTTGTTTCACTTGAAAGAAAGTTACTGTTTGTCGTTTTTACATTTAAGTTACCTGTAACACATTTCATTTAAGTTACCTGGCACTTGCTCACTAAAGCAATTATATAAGTCAGCACTAAAAAATTAAGAGCACTACACCCTCACAAACTCCCCTTGAGTACCTTGTTCCCCATTGGCCCTTTTTTTCAATTATAAAGGAATTTAATACTATTCTAGCATGTCCAAAGGTCAGTTGTCAATCTCCTCTCCGGTCCAGCTGGTGAATCTGGGAATCTTGAGGCAATGTTACAACTGCCTCATGTACACAGACAACCCTCTCCTCTTCCCAACAAATTCCAACATATGTGAGAGATGCAACCATATAGCCAAACTGGAGGCTAAGCTCTCTCAACTCAGTACTGGCGTAACCAGTAAGGAGGAGAAGGAAACCACACTCACTACAATTCCAGTCTCACATAGACCTACCACGACAGCAAACCAAACACATAAACACACAAAAACATACTCAGAGGCTCTAAATAAAAATCTGCCTAAGCAGCAGAGACCTCCAAAGCAGACACCCAAGCAACCGCTACCCCAAAACAAAACACATGCAACACATAGCTCACAAAGCCAGTGTGCCGAACAGTCACAGCCCAACAACACACCTGATACACTTGTAATAGGTGACTATCGTCAGGCACACTGACATCCCGCTCACCAGGCTGAACAAGGAGAAGGTCACGGTGAGCTGCCTGTCGGGCGCTAGGATCCGCCACATAACACAAGCACTCAGATCACTCCAAGGCAAGTACAAATATGACTCAGTCACTGTCTATGCTGGTGTGAATGACCTGAGATGTACCTCCCTGGACTACATGAAGAGAGACAGAGGAGCTCTCTGAGCATGTAGCCCAGGCCGGTATGACCCTGACCTAGAGTAGCATCTTACCCTCACCAAGAATGATGCCACAATATGAAGACAAGATGATCAATTTCAACAATTGGCTTAAGTATTGGTGTCATTCAAAGGGGATCCAATGCCTGTCAGCCTGGGATGACATGCTCGACAAGCCACGATGCTTCGCTAGGGATGGCTAGCACTTGTCACCCCTGGGCTTTTGGATATTGGCAAAGGCTCTTGCTACCCCTATAGTGCCTTTTTTTAGGCAAGGCTCAAAAGACAAACCCACCTTCATAGGTATCACAAGGGATAAGAAACTAAGAGTAACGCTACTCAAAGCCAGAAGTCTAAACCTCAAGATGCACGCACTCGAAACTCTCCTTAGCATGGAGAACATTGATATCTGTGCAGTAACATAAACCTGGTTCAAGGCTCCCGAGAGCACCCCAGCACTACCAGGTTGTACCTCATACCATGCTTTTCGGCCACAAAACTTGGACCGAACCACAAAAGGAGGGGGAGTATCAATATTCGTCAAAGATACCCACACCTCCGGGTTGGTGGCACAGCACGAAGCATCAGAGACCTATCCATGTGCAACTAAAAGTGGGTAAAACTACCTTCCAGTTTATAGCCTGCTACAGACCACCTTCCCAAACCCAGGAACCCCACTCGGCCTTCCTGAGAACACTGGAAAATATGAAGGTCTCTCCAAACACCATTATATTGGGTGACTTCAACTACCCAGACATAGACTGGGAGCATTACTCTAGCTCCAACACCCTAGCCCAAAGGTTCCTAGAATTTATAAACTCAAAAACTGTGGAACAACTTGTTACCACTCCCACAAGAGGGGAAAACATACTGGACCTGATCATCACCAACATGGGGACTCTATGCTCCAGACCAGAAGTGTATCCCTCATTGTAAGATCAGACCATAAACTAATCTCACTGGATATTCACATCCCGACTCCACCCCCTGCCCTGAAAACCACAGTGAAAAACTTCTCTAATGCAAATTTCACACTCCTCAAAACTGAGGTGGAATCCTTCAAAGCCCCCGGACCTGTGAAAAATATGGCCTAGACCGCAGAATCCTTTATAAACGCATTCTATGAACACCTTCAGGAATGCATGGATCATGCAATCCCAAATAAAACCAAGTCCCAATCCTCCAAAGGCAGATGTCCTGTGACCCCAGCCATAAACAAACTATACAACAGAAGGAGGAAGCTACTACATGATAGAGTAAAATCCCAAAAAGGGAAGGCATCTCTGATCAGTATTAGCAAAAAACTACGGGCACTCATAAAATAGTCTAAGGCTAGCTTCGAGAGAAAAATTGCACAGGACACTAGGATAATCACAAGGCTTTCTTTAGTTATGTTAGGAACCTGGGTGGGAATTCCCAGATATGCTCAGAATTAGTCCAAAATGACAAAAAATACACTGAACCCACAGACATTGCAAACATCCTAGCTGACAGGTTCAGTGCAAACTCCCCCCCCCCTTCCCCACCAAAAGGGCAAATATCTATCCCAGCAGAGTGCTGCGCCCCTGACATCTCAGATGCTCAGGTAAGAGCCGCCCTCTCCAAAGCAAAAAACACAGCATCAATGGGACCAGACGGTGTCCCGGGCTGCGTCCTACATGAACTCCAAGAACAGCTAAACCCAAACCTAAAACTACTGTTCAATCTCAGCCTTACTACAGGATATGTACCCAAAGAGTGGCGTACAGCAACAGTGGTCCCTCTCCACAAAGGTGGTGCCTCAACGGATCTTGGAAACTATCGACCCATAAGCCTGACTAGCTTGGTCTGCAAAGTTATGGAAAGGATCATTATGGACCTCATAAATAAAGATATTGGGGACCTACAGACACTGGATCCTACCCAGTTCGGCTTTGTTAAGGGCAGATCCTGCCTCTTAAACCTGGTCGATTTCTTTGAAACAGACACCAAGGCCATTGACGAGGGGAAAGTGGTCCACACAGCCTACCTGGACCTCACAAAAGCCTTCGATACAATACCCACTCGGGCATTATAGATAAGCTCACCAGCTTAAATATAAACCCCTATGTCACTAGATAGGTTGCAAACTGGCTCAAGGACAGAACCCACATGGTTAGAATTGCTGGAGCCATGTCAGACTCCAAACCAGTTACATGTGGCATCCCACAAGGCTCAGTTCTGGGACCTCTCTTGTTTGGTATATATTTCTCGGAGGTACAGGCCAACACGGAAGGACTGTGGCTGACCAAGTTCGCAGATGACTGCAAACTGGGCACCATAATAGACTCTCCAGCCGACACAAGCATCCTCCAAAAGGGCCTCATAGAAACAGACAACTGGTGCCAGAGTCATGGCCTCAAGCTGAACGCCAAAAAGTGTACAGTCATCCCCTTTGGCAAAAACAAAGTGCCCACAAATTACCACATAGGTGGTAATCCATTAAGTACAGAAGAAGTAATTAGGGACCTGGGTACCCAAGTTGATAGCAATCTCTCATTTGACAACCACATGGCCAAAGTGGTTAGAAAAACATTTTATATAGCCCACCTAATCATGAAGGGATTCACATCTAGATCAGGGGAGGTCATCGTGCCTCTCTACTCATCCCACATCAGGCCCATAATGGAGTACAATGCCCCTTTTGGGATGTACCTTACCAGACACCTGCAGCAACTGGAAAGACCCCAAAAGTGCCTCACCAAGAGGATCAAAGGGCTCAAACAGATGCCATATGCTGCCCGGTTAAAGAAACTCCATCTCTACTCAGTGGCATACCGCCTGCTCAGAGGCAATCTGTGCCTGATGTATAAAGCCATGTCCAACCTGGAATTAATGGACATGCTGCACCTCAGAAAAATCCAAATCCCATCGAGCTACGAGCTCGAGAGACTGGAACCTCAGCACTGAAATAAATAGGACATGCTGGAGGGACAGATTCATAACCCAGAGGCTCCCTTCACTCTGGAATAAAATCCCAGTCCAGGTTAGGCAGAGTCCCTCATTGACTCTCTTCAAGAGGAATCTTGATGAGTGGATGGGAGATCGTAGGTTTACCCCGGGTATCACTTCTGTGTCACTGTTAGACAGAGGCACAGTATACTAACCTCGAAAAAGGGCATAGCAAAATTAATTTAAAATGGGTGTCGAAAGCCAAACACACTCTGGCTAGGCTTATAAATGCCCTAGGGCAGATAGCCTAGTATGAACCTATGAACCTATAATAAACTTATAAAAGTTGCTTGAGGCTATTCATTCTGCTTTGTCTCTGAGTCATTGATGAGTGTGCAGGAGGCATTGGCTGGTGGGTGTCTGGTGCTGAAATCAACATCTTTGGAAGCTATGCAGATGTTCTTGGTGGAGTGGCAATCAACCTCTCTTTAACTTCAAATGCAGACACTGGATCCATATTCACCAGACAGCTTCAGCCCAGAGTTATCTCAGTACCCATCAAAACAGAGTTAAACTGCACCGATGAGGAAAACCCCAGTACTGAAGTTTCTGAGGGCTTCAAGATGTAGAACAATGTTGTGACATTGAAAGCTTGAAATCTCAGACATGTAAAACCGCACCAAGTTAGTTAGCACTGACTATGGTGCTGAAGACTTGATGTTGAGCACTCTTGAGTAGCTTGCATGGATATTTTAAAACCAGAGGGTTAGACACCATGCCGGACCCTCTGTTATTGGCTAACCATTTGTAAGCATAAGATTTTCTTGTTGTAAGTTTTTTTTTTTTGCCTTCTTCAGTACCTTTTGCACATTCTCTGTGGAACAAATGCCTAAAAGGTATCAAGATACAGTAATTGCAACTGACTGCCTGGATAATTCTATGTTGGGGTGTACCAGTTGTCCCCGACACAGTGTGAGCAGATCCAGAGTGTGAGGAAGCTTGTGGTAACTGCCCTTGGCCAATTCCATTAGAAGGGAGAACCAACTTTGCCTGGGCCAAAAGGGGGTCATCACAATAATCTTTGGGAATTGTTTTTCTGAATCTTCAGAATCACCTTGAATATCAGTGGAAATGCATAAAAAACATTCCTGTTCAAGGGAAAGAGAATGCATCTGTCCTCCAAGCATGGCTGCAAGAATTCTTCCAACCATCTACTTTGAAAGGAGGTGAACAGATCAGTTTGAGGTGTTGTCCCACCAAATCCTGGAAGTCCTCTGTCCTGAGTTTCCACTCATGAGGATATGTCTGAGATCTGCTTAGCCTCTCTGCAACTACATTTGTTCTAATGGGATGAATGAGGCCTGAAGCAGAGAAAACTAAGACTAGCTCCCAGGTCAACCTTGTACCCCAAAGTTTGTTCAGGTACCACATGACTTTGGTGTTGACTGTAACCGATAAAAGGGGACCTAGAGACCATAAGTGGTGAAGAAACTTTAAGGCCTGAATCACTAACATTTCACTGATGTTTATGTGCGCTGTAGCATAGGAAGGACCCCATTCCCCTTGCACTTGAACTCTCCTGGACAAAGCACTTCAAGCAAAATTTGACAAGTCTGTCTAGACTGAATGAACTAGGCTGTGGAGGGAGAAGGGTAGGCCTGAGATTGAGAGACATCTCATCCCTCCACAACTGTAACTCTCATTTCACAAATTTCAGCACTTGCACATGAAACTCTAATGGATGCAGGTGCTGGGAGCAACAATTTAATTACTACTGAATCTTTCTCATATGGAGTCTGGCCAGTGGTGTCACAAGGATCAGTGATGACATCAGGCCTAAAATTTTTAAGAACTCTATTACGGAGGCAGCTTCTTGAAGAGAAAAATGCCTGAAAAACATTTTCCATTTACAAATATAACATTTTTTATTAGCAAGTTTTCTTGCCTCTACTAATACCTGCTGCGCATATTCAGAAAAAAGGTGCCTAAAATAGTATTAAGTTTCTATCATACAGATAGTCATTTGGAGCTGTTTAGGGTCAGAATGCATCAAACACTTCTAGTCTTATGTGAGTAGGTCCAGTCTGTGAGGAAACTTCGAGTTCTTCAGAAAGACTCTGGATATTAATGGAAAGGTCAGAAGGGCAGAAAAGCATACCGGTAGATTCCTGTCTATGCAAATGATACATCGGCTGCCTTCCAGGCCACCTTGTATGGGGTCCTGGAGCAGAATTTTGCCAGATGACTATATGTTCAGACAAAAAAGATATACTTGAGGTCCTCTCCCCACTGTTAGATCAATTGTTGAAGACCCAGTTCTCTTCATTTATGAGAGTCTGTCATGGTCCTGCTCATCTTGTTTACCACACAGTTTTGTTCTGACATTATGTAAGATTTCTACAGAAACAGAGTGTGCTGAAAAGATATACCCCCAAGCTACTATGGCTAGTCTGCACAGATGGTAAGATCTGGTTCCCCCTTGCCTCACTGTGTTGTTGTCTGTGAACAGTTCTAGAGGTCCTGAGAGTCAAAAATTATTTTAAACATCTTTATTAAATTATCACTTAAGACATAGAAACATATACTTTAATAGAAAAGAAAAAAAAAACATTAACATTTTTCCATTTACATAATTACACATTACATATTTTTTCTTTATTTGCAACAGATGTCATTCAGTATAACATTATATAAACTGCTCAATTCCTGCTTTACCTTACACATCACTCCTCCTGATCATTAATCTGCATTAACTGTTCCCATCAATTCCATTTATTTCTACGTAATTTTCTCCTTAATTCTTCTAAAGATCCCTCTTCCAGTTGTTTAATCAATTTTACTACATTCAATAATTCAAATACAGTTAGTTTCAATTTTGGTTTCCATTTTCTAGGAATTGCATTTTTGGCAGCCAACAAAATTAAACTTAATAAGGCCTTACTACATTATAGGCAATTCAAATCCCTTGACACAGTTCAAAAGAATAATTTCCATAGTTATAGCCATTTGCTCCTTCTGACAGCGTACTTTGTAAGGAACTTTTAAAATCTGCCAAATCATTATACTTCTAAAAAAACATGTTCCCAGTTACCTCTTTTCTTCCCCATCACAACATCTACTATTTACCTGAAGAAAAAGTCTTTAAAGTCTGCTTGGGATAGCAAAACATATGTACAAACACTTTCAAGCAAAAATCCCAACCCTTGTAGATTTTGTTGCATACTTGTAAGCCATGCATACATCTTCCCATTGCTCTGCTGTAAACTGCTTCTCCAGACTCTCTTCACAATCTTTTCTAACCTCCTCTGATTGATTCTTATGGTTAACATACAACATTTTATAAGCCCTACAAATGATCCCCGTTTTAATAGCAGCTTTTCTTTTAGATTCAACAAAAAAACTCTACAGAGCACTTCTTTCTCTTATAACTCCTCTATCCCCTTCTATTTGCCTGCACTCTGATACAAGTCCCTGGTAGGTAAGGCTGTTTCTAACCTGCAGCCCAAAATACTTCTTGGCACCATCCCACTCTATTACTTTTCCCTCTCTAGTTATTTGCTCAAATACCTTTGTCCCTTTTCCAGGTTTCTCCAGTAAATTCCTGTTCCCTCTTGCCTATTTGCTGAACCCCTTCTCGCAGTCATCCCTACTGGCAAACTCTTTTTCCATTCCTGTGTTGGCTTAGTTCTTAGAATACTTTCTGCAGCCTTATGAATATAATAATCTCCTCCTTAAGGATCTGGATTAAAAATATCACTCATTTTTTACTTCTTGAACCCCCCCCCCAACTTCATCATCATCCTTTTCCACTTTGAATTCTACACTACTACTTGTGTTATGTATGTGAGCATTAGCTGTATAGATCTAAAATATCCCTTCAAATCTGGTAATTTTAAATCACCTTGTTCTATTAGGAGGATCAGCTTACCCCCACTTAATTCCTGCCATCTTCCCCACTCAGATAAATTCCTAAAAACGTTTTATTGATAATTGTCCACAAATTTTCCTTTGGTTGAAAAAGTATTCCTGACTGTAAATAAAATTAGACAGACTAAAACATTTTCACTTCTTGTATCTTACTATCCATATCAATAAACAAAAGCTTCCAGTTACTCTACTTTTTGTGATCTTTTGTTTAATCTCTTCCTCACCTATCCTTAGCTGCCATAAAAGAAGCCTTTTTTAATCCATACACCTATCTACTTATTATTGTGTCCATAAATATGGGTACTGATGAACCAGTTTGTGTATGGGTGCATAATTTACTGCTAAACAAAATTCATCTGTGGGTACATAAAATTTGACTATAGCCTTTGTTTTATCTTTAATTTAATATCCCTAAAAGACGTAAACTGTCTCAAAATGTTCTACAACACCAAAATGTCCTTTTAGGGATTTATCAAGTGCAAAATAATACTGTCTGCGAAAAAAGTCAGCTTTTCTTGATTACCATACCAGTTCTAAGTCCCTTACTTCCTTGTCAATGGCTCCAAATATAAAGGAAATAAAGAGGAAAAAGGACATCCTTGCCTGGTTCCGCAGTTCATGCACAACTTACTAGAGAGGAACCTTTCCACTTTAATTCTTGCCTCTGATCCTTCATATAACCTCTGGATGAACCTAAACTGCCCTAGTCATAATATTCCACCTTATTCTATAAAATGCTAGCTCTGCATCAAGACCCACCAACAGCAGCATTATTTTCTTACATTCTGTTTCCCTCTAGATCATCTTTTTTTTTGTATTAATGTTGCCAAATATTTGCCTCTCATCCAGAAAACCATACTGTATTAATATTGCCAAATATTTGCCTCCCATCCAAAAAAACCATAGTGACCCACATCTACCAATTCTGGCAACGCCTTTACCATTCTTCTAGTTAGTATGGATGTACAAACTCCATAATTATGGTTTAAAATTGAAATGGGTCTATATGACGCTAGATCTGATGGGTTTTAACCTTCTTTGAGTCACCACTTCCAAGATGCTGGTGCATCCTTTTACTTTAAAGTACTATTAAACAAAATCTTCTACTTTCTTCCCTACCTAACTACCAAACCTCCACAGGAATTCTATCTGTTCCAGGAGACTTCCTTGAAGATTAATATACACCATTTTTATCTCATCTCCTCCTATCTTAACTATTAGTTGTTGAACTTAATCTTCCTGGGTTTAGAAAAATTACTATTAAACATTTGTTTTTGAAAAAGTACAGTTGTGTACACTTACCAGAAATGTAAATGTTCGAGTGTATTCACTGTTGCAGTCATCACATTTGGGTTATCTGCTTGCTCAGTTGGCCTGATTATCAAAGTCTTGGGTCCTGCATCGATTGCTGTCTCATCTTCCATGACATCAGGTAGTCAGGGGTATAAAGCATGCAGCCGATGCCATTACATCAGTCTTTCTTGCTGTGCGGTGCCCAAAGCAGAAGCAGTTCGCAAGTGCCTGTCGGCCGACTCCTGAAATTTTTGTTTTCGAATTTCAGAACCGAAGGCTTCAACTAAAGCCAAGTACCCCATTGGGGAAACTTTTTCTCGCTCTAAACCTATGCCAGTAAAAGTCAATAATTGTATTTCTTGTGGAAAGCAAATACCTCAAAGATTTTCATTTGTACTGTATTCCTTGCCTAGGCCCTAAACATGATGTACCTCGCTGTCGGTTTTGTGCCTAGTTTAAACAACGAACTATTCGTCGTCGGTATATTTACGCTTCTAAACATTTTGGTACTTGGTTCAATTACCCAGATATGGCTTCGGTAAGCCACCTGACTACTGACATTGCAAAAAAGATAAAGACAGAGAGAGGCTGCCTAGGTCCAAAGCTGCCGCCGACGCTTCTCCTAAGTTAGTTGCCAGTTCGCCGGTACTCTGAGGCGCTTTCGCAGCCCCTGATACCCGCTACTTCAGATTCACAGGCCTCTACTACTGAGACCCATTCAAAGTCAGGTATGTTGCAAGATGCTTCAACTATGGAACCTGCGGATGTCTCTACTTTGGATGGGTCTGGAGCCGCTGTGCAGGCACCGGCTTCTGAGGGTGTATTCAGGCATACTGACTTGCATATTAAACCAATGCCATCTTCTTCTTCAAGGCCTAAAACTTGATCCATGCCTAGAAAACCGACACCCAGACCACATGGTCAGGCCCCTATGCCTAAAAAACAAATAATAAGAATGGCTGAAGACCTTATTACTTTAATCAGGGGAAGCCACCCTTCCCCCTCTAAGAGACCTAGGACTGAATTTTCTTATGATTCTTCTGATCAGGATTCTGAACTTTGTTTCCTCTGATGACCAGGATTTACCCTTATTTACCTATGAGGATTCTGCTGCAGAGGACTCTATTCCCTCTGCTTCCCTCCAGAGGATTTCTCTTTTGGTGAAACCTTGCATACTCTTAGGGGGCATTTTCACTGGGAAAGCCAGGATTACTCTGATTCTAAAAAGAGGCTTAGGGATTTCTTACTCCTACCTCAACATAGGCCTTTAGCTATCCCCCCTGTACTGGTCATTGTTGATGATACCTTTTTGGAATCTAGCTTGGCCCCTGACTCCTTACCTCCTGCTCCAAGAAAACCAGATAGATAATTACAGGGTTCCTGACTCTCACAAGTTCCTCTTTAAAAATCCTACTGTGGATCCTGAGACCATTTCATAGGGACCCAAGGGCATTAAGGCTACTTCTGCCAAAAATCCTACTCCCTCTGATAGAGATTCCAGGGTGCTGGATAGATGGGGTAAGAAGGTATACACTTCTGCAACCTTGGCCATTAGGGCCTTAAACTGCCAGTTTCATATGTTAAAGTATCAGCAGCATATCATTGGATTGCTTAAACAGAAAACGATGCGGATTCCTGACTGTGCAGAAAATACATTTTACAGGATTTAATGCATTCTGCTGAACAAGCTGGAAAAACATACTTTGCAATGTGGTTTTGATTCACTAGAGGCATCTTGCAGGGCTGCTGTCACTGGGTCTGTACTTAGAAGGCATACTTGGGTTAAGGAGCAATCTTTGCCAGAGCACGTTAAAGCTAAATTGCTGGATGATCCCTTAAACCAGGACCGCCTGTTTGGCAACAAAGCAGAAGTAGTACTTAAAAAGATGGAGGAAAAAGCTAAATCTATGCAAACTGTTAAGGATTTCCTGCAAGTATAGCCTCCAAGATTTAGTAGGCATTGGCCCTCTAAGAATTGGTCCTTTCCTGTCTTTTCCAGGCCTTCTCAGTCCAAACCCAGAACCAGCAGAACACCCAGGCTCTAGTCCTAAGTTACGCACAGGACTAAGCAGTTGGGAGCTCCCACTTCCAAAGCAGGGAGTAGTAAGTCTCCCCCACTATAGTAAACTGTCTCAATGAATTAACTTTAAAATGTCCAAGCCATTCGCAACAGACTGCTCTTTTAGGGGGAAAGATTGCTCTGCAGGCAAAAAACTGCGAACTCATTACCCAGGACAAATGGGTTTTAAATATAGTTTCCCAAGGATACAGATTCCACTTCCACACTTTACCAACCCCAAACAGTTGGCCAGATCTACCCCCAAATCAGTGGGCAGAGGCTCAAAAGCAAGTTCTCTCTCTCCTTAAGTATAAGGGCTATTCAAACTGACCCAGAAGAGGAAAGGGGACAAGGTTTCTACTCAGGACTTTTCCTGGTGCCCAGAAAAGACAACTCCTGGCGTGCTATTCTGGATCTCTCTATCCTAAATACTTTTTTGGTGATCCCAAAATTCAAGATGCTAACTCTTCACCAGTTGTTAGCAACTATGCTAGGCAGGGATGCCTGGTTGGCAACACTGGATTTAAAGGAAGCCTACCTGCACATCCCAATCAGGGAATCTTGCAGAAGATACCTATGCTTCAAAGCAGGCTACATGTACTATCAGTTCTCTGCACTGCCCTTAGGCTTATTTACTGCACCCAGGGTATTCACAAAGTGCCTAGCTCCAGTCATTGCATTTTGCAGGCAAAGAAATATTCAAATATATCCATACCTGGACGACTGTCTAATTCAGGCAGAAAAGCAGGACATACTTTTAAATCATCTGGCGATTGTACAAAAGGTGCTAACTTCTCTGGGGCACACCATAAACAAAAAGAAATCACATCTTGTACCCTGCCAACAAATTGTATTCCTGGGAGCAAGCTTGATCACAACTTCCCAGATGGCTTTCCTCACACCAGAGAAAAGTTAATTTGACAGCTTACTTCAAACTAATGGCCACAAAGACCCTATCTGCAAGACAAATACTGCAAGCCTTGGGGTTCATGGTCTCCTGCATTCTCCTAATTCCATATGCAAGACTGCATATGAGGAAATTACAATGGTATTTAAAAAGCCTATGGTGTCAACATTCTCAGGATCTAGAAACAATGATTCTTATCATACCTTGCCTACAGTTAGAGTTCCTTTGGTGGGCAGAGGCCTGCCACCAAAACAAGGGACTGCCATTCACTCTACCCCCTGCCGACCAAACCCTAACAACAGATGCATCAGACTATGCATGGGGGGACTCACTTGGCAGGAAGTGCATTCAGGGCAAATGGAACCCAAGTCAAATGCACCTGCATATCAATCAAAAAGAAATGTTAGCTGTACAGAATGCTCTGACAGCCTTCCAGGACAATTACTGGTAAAGACGGACAACACCACTGTTATGTGGTACATAAACAAGCAGGGGGGAACCCTCTCATACCCTCTCTGCAGACTAGCCATGGCTCTGTGGAACACAGCCTTGCGCTACCAAATGTGCCTACAGGCTTAATTCCTGCCAGGAAAGCTAAATACACTGGCAGACGAACTAAGCAGAAATCTCATGCACCCACACCAGTGGAAACTGGAACCAAAGACATTCAACATGTTGATAAGAAAATGGGGGAGCCCAGATATAGACCTGTTTGCCTCCTCCCAGAACTACCAACTGGACAAATAAATTCTGCACAAGGACTCCCCACAAACAAGCTTGGAAAGTGGATGCCCCGTCCTTCACCTGGAAAAATCTCTCTCTTTATGCCTTTCCTCCTCTGCGTCTCCTTTCCAAGGTACTACTAAAGATCAAACAGGACAAACCAAGGACGATTCTGATTGCACCAGACTGGCCACACCAACACTGGTAACCCCTCTTGCACAGTGCGTCACTGCTGGCACCATGGCACCTGCCTCAGACCCCTACCCTGCTGTCCCAGCAGGCAGGCCAGATTCTGCACCCTCAACTTCAAACCCTGAACCTGGCAGCCTGGCTAATTACCTGATCTCTCAGTTACCATACCTCAGTAAACAAGTATTGGATGTCATTCTGGAGGCAAGGAGGACTAGTACTAGAAAATCTTATGCTGAAAAATGGAAAAGATTCTGTTTCTGGAACCAAACTCAGGGGATGGGCACAGCAGCGCACTTATGGCAGTGGAGCCTTTCATCATCTTTCATGCGGACAGGGTGTCTCTCAGGACTAATCCTGCCTTCATGCCCAAGGTAGTATCCAGTGTGGCTCTTAATCAGTTCTTTCATTTGTCAACCTTCTTTTCTAATCCACAGAACAAAGGGGAATGTGTACTGCACTCCTTAGATGTGCACAGACAACTTAGATTTTACTTGAACAGGACTAAACCTCTCAGGAAATATGAACAGCTGCTGGTGGCATTTGCTGCAGGGGCAGAGGGGAAGGCCATTTCAAAACAAACTATTTCTAAATTGATAAGCCATTGCATTCATTTTTGCTATAAGCACCATGGAAAACCTATCCCACAAGGGATAAGACCCCATTCAACCAGGGCTGCATCTACCTCTACAGCCTTTCTCAGAGGTGTCCCTACCAGGGACATCCTAAGAACTGCTACCTGGAGTTCTGTACATACTTTCACCAAGCATTACCATTTGCCAATTTTCTCTAAATCTAGAGCTGGCTTTGCCACTGCAGTCTTGCAGGGCTTTATAGCTGGTACTAATGCTATCTAATTCCTCCTCCCATCCTTAGCTTTCAGAATCTACCCAAATGTGATGACTGCAACAGTGAAACAGGAAGAACATAGTACAGTTGTGTACACTTACCATAAATGTAGATGTTCGAGTGTATTCACTGTTGCAATCCTAGTTACCCTCCCTCCAACCCCCTGACTTCTATTGGCTATACCTCTGTTCTTGCTTACTATGTTTACAGCTTTTTGGTGTATTTGCTTTTTTGTTGGAGGTGTAACTTTGTATATATAACTGCTTCCCAATATGGGGGCACCTGACATCTGGGGCAAGAAAAACTGATGTAATGGCGTCGGCTGCATACTTTATACCCCTGACTACCTGACGTCATGGAAGATGAGACAACAATCGATGCAGGACCCAAGACTTTGATAATCAGGCCGACTGAGCAAGGAGATAACCCAAATGTGATGACTGCAACAGTGAATACACTCCAACATTTACATTTCTGGTAAGTGTACACAACTGTACTTTTTCAAAAACAAATGTTTAATAGTAATTTTTCTAAAGCCATTACACAAATATTCCCTTAATTTTTCTTTAGAACTCTGCAGATTCTTCTCTTCTTGTTCTATGAGATTCCATTTATTCTGCACTACTTTAAACTTTTTCCAGCCCCTCTAAATAATTTATATTCCTTTTTAACCATATAAGCTTTCTCTTTTATTTCTACTTTATTTTAAAACTCCATTTGCATTTTATCTCACTCACTAGTTATTCCTTCAGAATCAATTTTTTGTCTTCCGTTATAACTCTCAAATAATTTCCACTTACAATTCCTTAAATTTCTCTCTTTTAACAGGTAGGTGGGAAAACACCAGTGTCTACTTTTTACTTAATCACCCTTCATTTTTTTGTAATTTCATAAAAACTATATTTCTATATTAAAAAAAAGACTTCTTTGTCAACAAAACTCAGCACTGTCTTTACGTGGAATAGTTAAAAAAGAAAGAAAGTTACTATTATTATTATCTTGGTGACCAATGTTACTGGTAGTAGCTACTTTTTATTGATATGTTGGCTTGCGTTTATACTACTTGTCTTTTTTTTATTCAAACATATTATTGCAATCTTCAAAGTATTACAAATGGCATTGGCATTCTTAAAGTTTAATACATATTGAAAAGTTGAATAGTAAACTTTAAAACTATTTACAGTATATACAAACACAACTAAAATATTTAATACTTGTGTATAACATGAAATTTAAACTATTACATATATGAGAATAAACAAAATGTCTAAAGTTTTATAGAGTTAATTATAAAGTTTTCATTTTGTGGAGATAACAATATTCTGATATAAATCAATAAGAGACCAAGCTTTTGTCCAAGGATTCTTGTGGATAGTCCTATGAGTTATTCTGCTTTCCTTTACTCTGATCTCTTTGATGGCTGCTTATTCTTAAAGATGAGAAAAAAATCTTCAAATTGAGGTGATGTAGACATATTTCCATTTCTTTATGTTTTTTGCTTGCCACAGCCATAATTATCTATTGTAAGTAATGACTCTCATTGTCCATTTTAGTTGCTCCAGTTATGTTGAATAATACTGATATCTTTGTTAAGGAGGGAGACTCAAATCATGAGGCTTTTAATAAATCTATTTCCCCCAAAAGGGATTTAAGTGATGATCATAAAATATGTGTGACCAGTCTGTATCACATTTTAGACATCTTCAATATTCTATATTCTTAAATTGTCCTATTCTGTTAAGGGTTGAGAAAGATCTATACAGAAATTTCCAAGTAAAAAACACTCCAATATTGTGACCATGATGTATTTCTTAGAGATTTCAGTGACTGAGTTTTATTTTCTGCAGTTAAAGTTGCACTATGGCCTAGGGTAATGTGCTTCCAAAAATTGTCATTGGTGTTAATATTATATGCCTTAAGAATTCTATAGTTTGGATATTTTATTCTCTATTTTGTGTTCATTATATGTAACCTCATAAAAAGTTGACTTAAAACTGGTTTATCTTTATACTGAGACTCTTTTAATACGAGAAATGTATGTTTTGCATGTGTTTTAAATAAATCCAATACATTAATCTAGATTATATTAATTCATAAGGTATAATGTTGCTTTAATTTTAATTCAATAAAGCATTCTTGGCAACATATAAATTTGCTTCCCAATTAATTCTAGTTGTATTAGTTTTGTCAAAAAAATTGTTATTCTTATACAGATACACAATTAAAAACCAAAGTTTCACATCTGTACTACCTACAACTGCATTTTTAAATGTTTTTAGAATCTTTAGAATGTAATTGATACAACTGGATTATATGACAGTTGAAACTGGATATAATGACCCATATAATACCTAAAGACATACTTGTTTTGGTATCATTTTGGAATGATTTATTTATCAATTTTTTTGTTAATAAAAAGGGAAAAGCATAATGTCTTCCAATATGAATTATAGTTAGGGTCTAACTTACAATTGTTTAAAAAAATTATTATTTTACATAGTTGTTTCAATCTGGAAAATTAATTCTTCCTGAGTCCCAAGGTTTGATATGATATTGAAAGGCTATTTTGGGGTTGTCTGGATACCAGAGGAATTTTAACAGTAATTTGTTAATTTCTTTTATGTTTGTTTTATCTGGAGATAAGGCCAGGAGTTCCATGATGTACAGTATTTTTGGAAAAAAAATAATTTTCTTAATTGCAATCTATCTTCAAAGGATATTATCATTTTATTCCATTTAGTAATTACAATGTTCATGGTTTCCACATTTCTCATAGTTTATCGCTTTAGTCTCTTCTACTGTTCTCATTACAGTTATGCCCAAGTATTCTAAAGATGAAGTCTGTTTACCAATAATGTTATTATTCAATTGTAATATATATTTTATTTAAAAGTAAATATTGTGATTTTGTGTTACTGGATTTTAATCCTGTGCAGGCCTGAAATCTATTAGTAGTGAATTCTAAATCTCTTATGCTGTTTGTGAATTTGAAAGGGTTAAGAGGATGCCGTTGGCAAACAACATTAACTTTACATTGAAATTATTTGGTGCTCCAATTCTCATTATATTAGTATTGTTTTGAATACAGGTCACTAATAACTCAATCAAGGCAAACAATGTAGGCACTAAGGGGCAATCCTGCTCTGTACCCTTATTACTTATTAGTTTTATATAAGCTTTTAAGAAGAGAAATAAAATGCAATGGGAAATCAAATATCTTTAGGGTTTTAAATAGGTAATTCCAGTTTAGGGAAATCAAAGGCCTTCTCTACATCTAAATTTCCAAATAGAGCTTCTTCTTTTCTCTTATTTAGGATGTCTTTAAGAGCTAAAACTCTTAATATTACCATGTGTCTGTCTCTTACATATAAAGCCAGTTTGGTCTCTGTTAATTATTTGAGATAAAGGTTCTTTAAGTCTGCCACTGAAGATTGACAAACATTTTACAGTTAATATTTAACAGCGAGGTAGGTTTATAAGGAAGAACATAAAGTACAGTTGTGTACACTTACCATAAATGTAGATGTTCGAGTGTCTTCACTGTTGCAGTCATCACTGTAGGGTTCTTCCTGCCGGCAGGCAGCCCTCGGTCGGCCAGAATCCCAAAGTCTGGGTCCGGCATCGGCTGTTCAGTCATGCTCACTGACGTCAGAGCACCAGGAGTACAAAGCTGCCAGCCGATGCCATGTTCTCCAGTTTTTCTTGCCCCAGATGTCAGGTGCCCAAAAGTGAAGGCTAATAGTAAAACAAAAATGTAACATACAACAAACCCCATACCCTGTAGCAAATACACCTCAGAAGAAGGGTGAAGTAGGAAACCACACTAATGAAAGTATAAGAGGGGACAGGAGGGTGGGTAACCCAGACTGCAACAGTGAAGACACTCGAACATCTACATTTATGGTAAGTGTACACAACTGTACTATGTTCATCGTGTTTCACTGTTGCAGTCATCACTGTAGGGTTGAATCCTATAGCTGAGATAAAGGGTGGTGGTTATAGAGTAGAAGGGGCGGCTAGAAGGCCCTGCAAGACTGCAGAAGCAAAGCCTGCCCTAGACTTAGTAAAGAGGGAGATTATAGTGCTTAGAGAAAGTATGCACTGTACTCCAAGTTGCAGCTTCCAAAATATCTTTGGTAGGTACTCCCCTGAGAAAGGCAGCTGGAGTAGCAGCAGCTCTGGTAGAGTGAGTCCTAATTTTTACTGGGATTTGCTTTCCATGATGAGAGTAGCAAAATCTGATTCCATGAGCAATCCATTTAGAAATGGTCTGTTTTGAAATAGCTTTGCCTTGGGAATTTGTTGCATAAGAAACAAACAGTTGCTGTGTTTTCCTGATATCCTTGGTTCTGTCCAGGTAAAAACGAAGTTGCCTGTGTACATCCAAGGAATGCAAGATCCTTTCCCCCTTATTTTGTGGATTAGTGAAAAAGTTGGCAGGTGAATAGTTTGATTTAAAGCCACTTTGGAAACCACTTTAGGCATGAAAGTAGGATTAGTCCTTAAAGACACCCTATCTTAGCGAAAAATAATATAAGGTTCCACAGCCATGAGTGCTTGTAACTCAGAGACTCTCCTGGCTGAAGTCAAAGCCAGTAGGATAGCTGTCTTCCATGATAAATACTTAATATCAGATGTGGCAGCAGGCTCAAAAGGAGGCAGAGTGAGTTTTTCCAGAACATAGTTGAGGTCCCAGGCAGGCATGGGGGGGTGTCCTAGGGGGCCTTAAATTCTTTGCTCCTCTGAGATATTGTTTCAGAAGTGGATGGGAAAAGATTGGAGGATCTATATTGTAATGTACAGAGATAGCTGAGGCATGTATTTTTTATGGAGGAGAAGGATAAACCCTTATGTAGCATGTCTGTCAGGTAAAGCCAAATCAGTGGGATATTAGGAATGAGAGGATCCGAATCCTGAGCATGCATCCAGGTGCAAAATCTCTTCCATTTTCCTGCATAAGATTTTCTAGTGCTAGGCCGTCTGGCTTCTAAGATGACATCCATGACCTGTTTGGGAAGGGTAGGATTAATCATAGACCCTAAATTCGCCAGGCTGCCAGGCTGAGAGTTTTGATATGAGAGTGCAGAACCTGGCCCTGGTGTTGGGACAAAAGATTTGGAATCGGAGGTAAAATCCAAGGAGGCTCCTGGGATAGATTCATCAATGTCGAGTACCAAAATTGATGAGGCCAATTTGGGGCCAGTAAAATCATCTTGGGTTTGTCCTGCTTGATCTTTAATAACACCCGTGGAAGAAGAGGTAGTGGAGGAAAGGCATACCCTGAGAGGTTTCTCCAACTGAATGAAAGTGCATCCACTTTCCATGCTAGTTTGTGAAATGTCCTTGTGCAAAAGATCTGTAACTGGTGGTTGAGGGGGATGCAAATAGATCTATGTCCGGGCAGCCCCAGGCTTTTGTAATCATCTTGAATATTTGGGTGTCTAGCATCCACTCATGTGGGTCTGACAGGTTCCTGTTCAGGCTGTCTGCCAGAATATTTTGTTTCCCTGGCAGGAACTGAGCTTGTAGATCCACTTTGCAAGCTAGAGCTGTGTTCCATAGAGTCATGGCTAGTCTGCAAAGGGGGTAGGAGTGTGAACTCCCTTGCTTGTTTATGTACCACATAACTGTGGTGTTGTCTGTCCGTATCAGTAGTTGTCCTGGTTGTAGAAGATCCCTGAAAGCCAAGAGGGCATTCTGTACAGCTAACATCTCTTTTAAATTGATATGTATGTGCTTCTGATCCTCTGTCCAAAAACCTTGCAGGCCTTTCCCCTGCAAGTTGGCTCCCCATGCATAATCCGAGGTGTCCGTGGTTAACACTTGGCTGGCTGGATGCAGACTGAAGGCTTTCCCTTTGTTGTGAAGACATGCCATGGTCCACCAATGGAATTCCATTTGTAGGCAAGGCAAGACAGCAATCTGTGTGTCTAGACTGTGGCAATGCTGGGACCATACACTTTTTAGGTACCATTGTATTTTTCTCATATGTAGCCTTGCATTTGGTATGAGAAGGATGCAGGAGGCCATGTAACCCAAAGCCTGCAGGAATTTCCTTGCAGTTAGCCGAGACATTACCGCCAAGGTTTTGAAAGTTGAAGCCAGCTGTAGTTGTTTTTCGGATGTCAGGAATGCCATCTGGGGTGTTGTGTTTAGAAGAGCACCCAGAAAAGTTATCTGTTGTATGGGTGTCAAATTTGACTTTTTTATGTTCACAGTGAATCCCAGGTACTTGAGTAGATTTTGAACAAATTCCAGGTGCTGGAGTAAGACATCCTTGTTGTCTGCTTGAATAAGGCAGTCGTCCAGATAAGGGTAAATTTGAATTCCCTTGAGTCTGCAATAAGCTACTACTGGTGCCAGGCACTTGGTGAAGACCCTGGGCGCAGTAGACAAGCCAAAGGGCAGCACAGAGAATTGGTAATGTTTCGAGCCGCCTTGAACCTGAGGTATTTTCTGCACTCCTGTCTGATAGGGATGTGTAGGTAAGCCTCCTTTAAATCCAAGGTCACCATCCATGTATTTTTGCTCAACATTAGCAGGAGCTGCTGCTGAGTAAGCATCTTGAACTTTGGTATCTCCAGGAAAGTATTTAAGACTGACAGATCCAGGATGGGTCTCCATGAATTTGGTTTTCTGGGAACTAGAAAGAGCCTTGAGTAAAAGCCTTGCCCCGTCTCGGATTGTGGAACCAGTTCTATGGCCCTCATAGCCATGAGGGATCACACCTGGTTTAATGCCTCTGCCCATTGGTGTTTTGGTAGGTCTGGCCATCCGTGTGGTCTTGGCAAGGTATGAAAGTGGAATTTGTAACCTCTTGAAACTACATCCAGAACCCACTTGTCTTGGGTTATTTAAGTCCAATTTTGTTGAAAAAGAGCGAGTTTTCCTCCTAGAGGGGCTTCCAGGAGAGAAGTTCCTGGAGCCATGCAGGGGGAGTCATTCAGCCTGTTTTCTATAAGATTGAGGTCTGTCCTCTCCACCCCTGGGGGTGGAAGCACTCCACTGTCAAGGTCTGTAAGAGGTCTGTGCTTGGGTCCCCCCCCTCTGGAATGCCTATATCTACCCCTCTGAGGCCTGTCCGAGCTGGGAAAGGACCAATTTTTAGTTGGCCAATTTCTGCTAAATCTTGGGGGCTGAACTTGTAAGAAATCCTTAACCGTTTGCATGGATTTTGCCTTATCCTCCATTTTCTTTATCACCTCTTCAGCCTTAGACCCAAACAAAACATTATGCTGAACAGGAGCATCCAGTAACTTAGCTTTCACTTGATCAGGTAAGTTTTGTTCCTTTAACCAAGCATGCCTTCTAATGACTGTGCCACTGGCAGCCGCCCTGCATGAAGCCTCCAAGGCATCAAAACCACAGTGTAAACCATGCTTCCCCACTTGCTCAGTAGCATGCATCAAATCGTGTAATTCCTTATTATCTGCACATGCAGAAATGGTACCTAGCTTTTGTTTCATAACAGACAGCAGGAATTGCTGATATTTTAGCATATGAAATTGACAATTTAAAGCCCTAATAGATAAAGTAGCAGAAGTGTACACCTTTTTTGCCCCATCTCTCCAATGCTCTAGAATCCTTATCTTTTGGAATAGGGTTTTTAGCAGAGGCGGCCTTAACACCCTTAGGACCCTGAGAAATGGTTTCTGGATCAGCAGTAGGATTTTTGTGAAAGAACTGGTGGGAGTCAGGGACCCTGTAATATCTGTCAGGCTTAGCAGGGGCTGGAGGAAAGGAGTCAGGAGTTAAATTAGCCTCATCCACAATATCCAAAATAGGAGGAATTGCCAGGGGTCTATGTTGGAGAAGAAGAAGGAAATCCCTAAGTCTTCTCTTAGATTCAGAGTACTCCTGTCCTTCCCAGTGAAAATGTTCCCTCATGTCATGTAAAGTTTCCCCAAAAGAAAAATCCTCAGGGGGAGAAGCTGATGGAATGGATTCCTCAGCATCAGAACCCTCATAAAGAGGGAAAGTATATTCCTGTTCAGAGGAAGACACTGAAGAAATAGATGCCTGATCAGAGGATTCATAATCCAATTCTTGCCTTGGCCTTTTGTCTGGAGGGGGATGTGAACCCCTAATCATGGTTAGTAAGTCCTCCGCCATTTTAAGTAGCTGTTTCTGAGATTTGGGGGCTGGTGTCTGGTGGGCTGGTGTCTTAGATTTAGAAGGAGTCTTTGCCTTAGTCTTTCGCTTTGTCTTTATCAGAAGCTGAGTAGGCCTGAAAACCCCCTCGGAAGCCGGTACCTACACAGCGGCTCCGGACCCATCCGAGGGAGCATTGTCCGAAGGTCCTGCAGCTGGAGTACTCAAAGGCCTAGTTGGCTCCTCGTGGGAGTGCGTTTTGATAATTGTTTCTGAAATGGCCGACGACAGGGGCTGCGAAAGTGCCTCACTGACGACGGCCGAACCTGTAGCTGGCTCTGCTTGTAAAACGTCGTCTGATTTGGACCTCAGAGGCCTGTCTTTATCCTTGCGTCGTTTGTGAACTCCGATAGTCGGAAGTGTGTCCGACGACATTTTATAATTAAATCGCCTACCAAAGTAGTGAAAAGCAAAATCGTACCTCAGCTTAATAGTACGTTGGTTAAATCTAGCACAAAACCGACAACTAGCTATGTCATGGTCAGGGCCTAAACAAGCAATACAGTAAGAGTGGAAATCCTTATGAGGTATTGGCTTCCCACAAGTAATGCAATTATTAACTTTTTCTGACATCGGACTGGAGCAAGAAAAAAGTTTCCCCAACGGGGTACTTAGCTTTGTGAAGAAGAAGTAAGTCTTCGGACTGAAGCACGAAAAAATATGAGGAATCAGCCGACCGGCACTTGCGAACTGCTTCCACCGCACGGCAAGAAAGACTGGAGAACATGGCGTCGGCTGGCAGCTTTGTACTCCTGGCACTCTGACGTCAGGGAGCATGACTGAACAGCCGACGCTGGACCCAGACTTTGGGATTCTGGCCGACCGAGGGCTGCCTGCCAGCAGGAAGAACCCTACAGTGATGACTGCAACAGTGAAACACAATGAACATCTGTACATTTCTATTTCCTTTCAATACTGAGGTAATTAAATATCTCCAGGAGGGAGGATTTTTTTCCTTATTCTAAATTTTCTAAAAGGGTCTTGTGAAAGAATTTAATACTAGTTGCAGAAAAAAGGTTACATATTTTGGATGTTACTTCATCCATATCAGGAGCTTTGTTAGCTTTGAGTTACTTGATTTTATTAGAGATTTTCTGTAAGTGATTTAAGTAAATTAGTTTTTATTTCAGCAATAATCTTTTCCAGAAGAGAGCAACCTAGATTTAAATTTATAATTAGAGCTATATGCTCTGGTTCCTGATATAGAGATATATAGTACTATCTAAATGTGTCGAAGATATCTCCAGTTTCTGTATATGTTTTATTTTCCTCAAATATCTTAATTCTAGATTCTATTCTGACTCTTTTAGATAGGTTGTGCATTTACTTCAGTGACATAGCAAATGAAGCCACTTTTAATTTTTCTGTGGCTACAGCAATTTTATGTCATACAAGGTTAAAGCATGTTTTGTTTAAAATTTTAATTGTGCCAATTATGGATTTATCACCGCTTTGGTATTTTGCTTTAGCTTTTTGTAATTGTTTGCTAACTAATTCTAATTCCCATTCCTTTAAAATTTTGTTTGTACCAGGATATAGATTTATCATATATGTATGCATTATGAATGCTATACTATAACTATGTTTTTTCCCTCTGCATAGTTTATTTTTATTAAGTATTCAACTTCAGAAAGCAGCCAGGGCTTAAATTCTTTCAGACTGGTCATATATGCTAGTATTCTATTTATAAATCGGAGTTTCTTGTATGTTTTTTCAAGTTTTAGAATAACAGCATTATGGTCAGAAATCGGCAGGGAATAACATTAAATCCTAATGTTTTTGTAATCATAGGTTCATAGGTTCATACTAGGCTATCTGCCCGAGGGCATTTACAAGCCTAGCCCATAGTTTTGTGGCTTACGCCACCCCTTTAGTATGGGGAACTATACCCATTATTTTGCTGTGCCTCTGTTGAGCAGTGACACTGAGGTAATCCCTGGGGTATATCTGCGATCTCCCATCCATTGGTCAAGATTTCTCTTGAACAAGGCCAGCGAGGTGCTCTGCCTCACATATACCGGGATTTTATTCCACAGCATACGGAGTCTTTGGGTGATGAATCTATCCCTCCAGCACGTCCTATTAATAGCCGCGTCGAGGTTTAAGTCTCCCGCCCTTGTGGCTCTGACGGATCTAGATTCTTTGAGGTGAAGCATATTCATCAAATCTGGGTTTGACATGGCCTTGTATGTTAGGCAAAGGTCACCTCTGAGCAAGCGGTAAGCGACTGAATAGAGCTGGAGTTCTTTCAGTCGGGCAGCATATCCTATAGATGCTAGTTTGAGTTCCAGAATTAAATGAATAAGTCAACTTAAAAGAAAATAAATTACTCAATTTTAATGTATCTTTTAAATTTAAGATCTCTATCCAATTTTTGAGAGCTTTAACTGTAGCAGGCAGTCTTAATTTTTCTTTTTAGGTAGTTTGAGTTATTAATATACAAGTGAAGTCACTTCCTAGTATTAGGTTACCTTTGGCATTATCAAGAATTTTATCTTG